>NC_041371.1:10556018-10856018 GCF_900634415.1 Cottoperca gobio
AGCTTCCTCTGTGGACAATCTCCCGGGAAATGTCTTTGTCTTCTTGAACACTCATTTGCACAAGCTTTGCCCAGCGCAAATCCAAGTTTTAATGAACTGTTTGGTTTGTTTTCTCCCTGTAAAGGTCCTGTCCTCTCTTTTTAACTGTCTTGGAACATATCCAATGTGGAACGGGATATATGCATAGATATATGTATTTATGACTATATTTAGAAACTAATTTTTATTTCCTAATTACATTTTCATAACTATTTCTATTGTAAACCTAAAACACAAACCAGCTTTTTTTTTTTTATAAATATTTTTTGGGAAATATAAATATTCTCCTTCACAATTACCCAACTGGTAACAAGTTTTTCAAAAAAGCATAAAAATAAATTAAAAAAAGCTGTTGAAACTTCTCAAACTACTCCTGTCACATAATGAATTCCTCAGCTGTCTATCAGTATACCAAAATGTGGCTAAATACACAACTTCCGTCTTTTACTCGTTCACTGCATGAATGACAAATACGCCAGCGGTTATGATTTGATGGACAATGTTTCCACCCTTTTACTAAAACATGCAATGTTTGCACACAAACTGGCGTCGGAGCTTTTCTGTCTGGCACCAGCCATCTTCAACCACAATTGCATTTTCTGCAGTGATAACAGTTCTTATTTCTAAAATAAGTGAGTACCTTAAGCGATTGTTGATATCATTTCCATAAACATGCACTTCTGACTCAAATTTGAGGGATACTGTGCCAATGCCGAGCCATATTATTGACCAGCAGTGTTTGACAGATAATATTTACTATAGAGAGAGAGACAGTGAAGCTGGAGCCTTTACCCTAACAATGAATGATTTTAACACTGTTAGTTTTCCACTTCCACAAAGCAGAAGGAGACATTGACATCATTGCATAAGTCACCTTTTCCATTTTTTCCCACCGGAAGCCCTGAATAATGATTGTCCCTATGGAACAATGACTGGTACAGTTCTGGGCAGAGAGATATATTTCTGTCTTTTTCTCTCGGCAACAAATCCAAGACAGGATCCACTCTGCTGCTGTTATTAAAAAGTCTTACAAGACCCAGTGAACATGCCAGCAGAGGTTACCTCATCACTGGCCACTGCCTCTTTCTTTGTCTCTTTGATTTTTATGATGCTATTTTGATGGAAATGATCAAGGGGAAGAACTAAATAGCTTTGAGTCTGTGCTTTTGAGATCAAAAGGAGCTAATAATGTTACATCAAGGTTGCACTGAGGCAGTTTTAGTGCCCTGCCCTCGTGATCAGCCTCTTCAGAAAACATCAGCTCAGCCTGGAACCAAAAACATGGGGGCTCATAGTGATCAGCTGATGTAGCCTGGCTGCTGCCCGTTTATACGTCTTTTCTCTTGGACTTATTTTTAACATTAATCTCCAAATATATTAAAAACAAAAACAAACTTCAATTATTTCATCTGATTTAATACATGTACTTGAAGGAATCTGACTGGATAATACTTTAAGCTCTTTATTTTAAGTAGTATCTTTGTTTTCATCACAGTAGATGCATAATAAATGAAAGCGATCAATGTCTGATGTTTAATGCTCTTGGTTAATTCCTCAGCCACCAAGAGCCTCAGACATGAGTTAAGTTCCTGTCCACCTGAAAACACATGAGACGCAGTATCACTAACAGCACAGCACCATTTCACAGCAGAGATGGATGCACGGTGCAGTGGAGCATTCCCTAAAATGTGTATTACTGCGGTGTATGGTCACCAGAGAATGACCCCTGTGAAACAGGAACAATAAAAAATGATGCATGTGGCCACCTTAAATGGCTTATTATTCACAGTCTGATTTCTAAAAGGCATATCAGTGTCTCAAACTGCCTCTGGCCTCCAACCTCACACAGATTGCTTTATTTTACCCCTACCTGCTTTTGTTCTCCATCCCTTTCTCCTTCCCTCCGTTAATCATTAACGCTTTTGTAGATTGAACAAAGTGACCAATCCCAGCAGTTATAAGGTGAAATAAGGTATAGAGGGCAATTAAAAACCGCTGACCTTTTTATGTGAGGGCAGAAGGAGGTCAAAGAATAGCTGTTATGGTCATGAAGTTCAACATCTCATTTCATAAAAACTCATTTACATCTGAGAGGTTCTGCCAACTGGGCGTTGTAGACAGAAAGGCTTCAGAGATTTAGAGACAGGAGACTACATTTGTATTATATGGTCACATTTACCTAACACTTAGCCCAATCACAGTCTACAGTAATTGTAAGTTTCGCTCTTCACAAAGTATCAATTATTGTCCTTTGAACTGAAGCTTACTGGAAGGCAGATTTTCTGGCTATCTTTAAAGCTATCGGCTTCCGTCATTTTAGTTGTTCGATTTAGCAGCGTATAAATGTGATGCCTTTCATAATGAGCTTCACATGTAAGCGTTCGCAGGGGTCATAGCGCCTTTCGAAGAAGACATCATAAAGAGTAAGAGTGTTTGACATCCTGGTAATGTGGTCAGTTTAATACCCCACTAAAGAATACGTATCAAGCTGCTCGTCTCAATAACTCGCAGAACAAAATCCCAGTAGCTATGCGCTGATAACTGCAGAAGGATGTAGCTTAGCCTTATCAGCCCTTGGCTCCAGTGACACAGTAATCCACACAATGCTCGGCTGTCATTGTACGGGAAAACACACAATCTTTTCATTTACCCAACAAAGGCCAGAGAATAATTTCCCCTGTGCTTCCCCTTCACACACCCAACACACACTGACTCATCGAGATTGATAATTTTGAAAGGCCAAATATTACTAATCCAAAATAGCCCAACTGTCACCATTTACTTTTTCCTTTGCAGAGAAACCTGTTTGGCTACAGGAGTAAGAAGCTCATACTGAATGTCAGTTTAGGAAGATCACAGCAACCGGATGCGTTCGTCGAGCTTTTTGCTCAGTCAGAACCCAGCAGGTATCTAATAAGCATGTAGCTGATGGGCCAGTCAGCGGAGAGGATAATGGCAGTTTCCTCAAGTCCTTTCCTAAAGATCATTGCTGAGACACAACAGAGAACATTTGTAGCCAACAGGGAGACGCTTCGGGACTCTGAAGAATATAGAGGTGACTCTTGGCCTGGTGGGGAGTCGGCGTACCTTGTAATTGTCCTTTTTTAAATACAATGGTTGTCAAACATGGTTGCTATACCCTGAGAGAGTGCAAATAGCCATGTGCAAATGTGATATAAATGTGTAAAAGAAAAGAGAGAGCATGTCTAAATGAATTAAAATAGTTTCTCTCTCCTCCTGTCCAGTTTTCTAGATCAAGGGAGCTAAAGAACATCTCTGCGATTGAGCAAGCTCGTATGTCTGATGCCGCTCCAACCGCCATGCTTCTTAAATTTCTCAGTGTGTATACCAATGTGGGTGTGTGAGATAAGGGAAGGTAGTATCAATACGTTTTTTGAGGGCCTCTTCATAATTCTCTAATTGAGGCAGAAGTTTTAGGAATGAGAAATGGCTCCAACAATATATATATATATACTACACAAACCAAGTGTTGGGGGAATGGTCAGTACAATCAAGCTAGGAAAATGAGCCAGCTGCTTGTAAAATGTGTTTATGCTCTGATGCAATTCCTCTTTAGTTTCCTTAATTGCTAGAGACACTGAACAGAGTACAAACACTGCATGTTTTTTTCATGCAAATCCCTTGCATATTTTAGGCCCAGCTATAAATGCACGGAATGCTTTGCGCGTTTGAAGTGAAGTGCATTAGTAAAACGCCTTCAAGGGCTTAGTCTGGCAAAAGGCAGTATCATCATTCCCAGATCCAAGCTTCAGCTATAAACAGTTTACTTTCTCTGAAGAATACCCTATTTTCTGAAAACAGAAATATATCTTTGTCCCGTCTCTCCCCTTCTTTGAATACATGGATATATCACCGCAAGCACCACAATTGCTCCACAGTGCTGTTTAAAAACAAATCAAAAAGGATTGATGATGCTTTCACAACTCCAAATGTATTGATTTAATTTGTCACACAATCGATAGTAGTTTTTTTTTTTATATATCCATTTAAATGAGCATAGTTTATACATTTGTAAAATTCCTCTTTATTGATAGCATTAGATCAGAGAGCAACACGACAGTAGTTTTTGTTTTCCATCGGAATACTTACTTTGAATAATAGTCTTACATTATAAGCATCTACATGGAAATGGTCATAATTGTGAAGAACAGGTTGTAATAAGATGCACAATGATCGTTGTTTACTTACCTCGAAGCTGTAGAATATGCATTCATAAAAATAGCATTATGGGGAAAAAAAGTACAGTTGGAGAATAACATGCATACACAATTACGCATAGCAAGCAATCATCCTATTTATAAAAAAAAAAAAAAAAAAAACATTAGTGTATTGTGCTTTTAGCATTTTGTGCAATAATTGGGCAATTACAGAATATGCTGTGAAGGATTTTGTTTTATGGTCGCGCACAAAGTCTGTACGCTGTAAGAGAATGCTGAACTTAATTTGGCATGTTCTCCCCAATTTTGGACTGGATTAGAATTTCATATCACAGCAGTTTGAATTGAGGTACCAGAGTGGGAGCTCCACTGGGGCTTAACAGGATCTTATAAACAGTGGTGCTGGCATGGATGTCTCACACAGCACATTCAGTTGGAGCCTCTGCTTCATATTGCATTGTCTCATTGCCAGTGCAGGCCACTGTACTAAACCTGGTCACATTCATTTGTGAATAATGCATTTTGTCAGGGGTGTTGTACCATTTGCCAGGGTTGAGGGGGGTGAGGGGGGGGAGGGGGGGGGGCACTGTGGTATTTGCCTGGGTCTGCATTTATCCACGGCTACTGATGAAACACCTATGCGGAGTATTTCTCAACTGTCAGTGACCTCACTTCCCAGAAATGAATGATGGTATATTGGGATGATCTCACATGAGAGGTTTCAGTCTTGTCACATTTACGGCACATTAGAGGGACTTTCAGCCGGCTCTCTTGCAGCCAGTGTATTTGGCAGGCAGGCATAAAAGCTGAAATTGTGGTACATTTTATTTGCCTCTGTGCAGTCACGGAGTCCACATCCCATGTTCCAAATTAAATGTATCTTTCTGCCTCTCCCTATCTCTCTCTAACTATTTGTGTCTGTCTGAGTTAGAGTGATCACGTGATGGAGCAGACAATAGAGAGGCACTCTGGCACTACGAAGAGGTTAGCCAGGGTTTTTGTGTTGCTTGTCAGTGAAGGGGGGGGCATCTAAGCTGTGAATAGGATCATTGAGTCAGAGGTAATTTTGGGCCCCGGTGCAGGGCATTAGTTGGACAGGCCTTTCTGCTGACAGGCCTGTTTCCCCCCCCCCCCCCTCTGTTTTTTAACCCCCAGCCCCCCTCTGCTGCATCGGCATTTCTTTCCAAACCAAAGGCCTTTATCGTTGTGCCCATGACGACATGTCTGATAGGGCGTGGCAGCCAAGTTCTCTTTTTAGCCCTGCACCTTGGGGAGCCAATACATCTAGATATAGATAAGTCGCAGCAGCCGGGGTTTAACCGGTGCCACACTACGCATTTATGTGGTTTTATAAGCCACTAGAGTATCTCTGATAAATGAATAGACACATGCTGGACATTCTCATTCATTATCATTGGAAATGGTCGTGCCTGCTGGGAGTTTGTGCAGCGATTGCCGTGAGGGCTGACTGTTGAAGGGCCGCTCAGAGGTGTTCTGATGGCCACATTTCAGACAATGTTAAAGAGCTGGAGCTCAGCTCAACAAGATGCTTGGGCTGAAAAAAACTCACAGGGGAAACTCTGCTGTCAGGTGCAATGCACTGCTATATACATTCACAAAAATGTATAGTCAAAAGTGCCAGTTGGACACAAAATGAAAGCACATGGGCAGCAGCTTCTCTGGATCCAAAATGTGGGAGACACTTAAATGCATTTAGTGATGGTGTTACTGATACGTAGTAAGTTATTAGAATACATTTTCAGATCAAACTAGCCAGATTCACATTTATAGACTATACTTACTGTTTAAAGATCAAACAAGTCAGTGTTATATTACTGGTGTTCTGTTACTGTTTACTGACAAAATGATGAAAAGCAATGCCCCTAAATACAAAAACGTCCAATAGTTCATTTTAATCGGTAGCAAACGCTTTCCAAACGCATACCTGCAGGCATCTAATTTACCTGCAGGCAACTAATTTATATAAGCGATAGTTTATTTCCATTAGGAATGAATCTGCCATCACAATTACTAGAGCCAAAAGTGATGTCTTTAAATGATTGTCTTTGTACGACTAACAGTCAAACAGCCAAATATCTTTCATTTGCAATGATAACAATCAGAGAAAAGCAGCAAATCCTCGTTTTTGAGAAGCTGGAACCATGAAATGCTTGATCATCGATTTAATCAACTAATCGTTTCAGCTCTACTCACACTTGCTGAATAACATTATATAGCAGTGGCACATCAGTCAGAGTAGTGTGAGTGAGACGTTACCCAGCTCCAAGAGAAATTCTTAAATATACGGACTGTCTTCTGCTCGCATTGTGAGTTATTTTGACAGTCCTTTACTCTGTATTCTACCTCTGTCTGAGTATCTGCTGACTTGGGCTGGCTGGTGATTGCCTGAAGGCTTTGAGTTTACAGGCGGCTGGCTTTAAGGCAAAAACCTTCAGAGAGAAAAGGTCATCTATCTGATGTCAGCTTTGCCAGGTTCAAAGAGAAAAAAAAGCTAATTGGTCAAGGGTAATTGAACAAAAGCAGCCAGGAAGGAGAGGCTCAATGTATTCCAGTATGGAGGGAAAAAAAGATCTTGTCATCTCCTATCTTCATTATTGGACCTGCTGGCTTTCCGGGAATGCTATTTCACCTTGTGTGCCATTTAGATGGATTGCAATTCTTCTAGTAAAATAAAATGCAGTTTGCAGTGCTGTTTTCTTGTTTCGTCAGTGTTTAAATCTTTTAGAAGCGAGCTGTAATGGAATGCAGCTCATGGTCCTTGCAGAAGATTTGTTCTCCCTGTTTTGATAAAGTATAGCAAGATTGCATTTTCATTCATCATAGGATGAAGACATTGTGACTACACTGCATGACAAACTTCCCTTACACGACTTCCTATTTTTGATTCTCTCTCTCTCGGTTTGGATTGTTCCACTCTTTTTGTTTCGCCACATTCACTTTTCAATAACAGGTTATTTTTTAAAGAAATATTTTTCCTTCCATTTCCTTCTGCTGTTTTGCTTTCAGCCATTCTGTGTTTAGTTGCTCACTAAGAAAACAGGTACATCTGGGGGCCAAGGGTATCTACCCCAAAACATCTGCTGTTACAAGCAACAAAATAAAGTGCTAAATTCAGTACTGTCATCACTGAGAGATGTATTAGTAGTAGGGTGTGGTACACTTTGCAACGATTGATTGCATGTCTTTGGGTGATACTATTAAATAAAGCCCCGGGGCAAAACTAAGGACTTCCTTTGGACCCTGAACTGGTCCACTGCATCCTCTCCTCAAGCCCAGAGGAACTTATTTGCTCCGAATGCAGATGATACTCTTGAGACATCTGTGGGTCCCAAAGGTATCAGCACAAAGGAAGATTAGGCACCTTCCTTCAAGGCTTTTGTTAAGTAATTCCACATCTCCTTTAATAATTCAAAGCGGCACCAGCAGAGCCTCCACACAAACGATATATGGTAACGTTGTGATCTGTAGGGCCTGGAGGAATTTTGATCTTTTCCTTTTTTTGTGTGCTATAAACATGAAGGGGGGCCTGCCAGGGACACATAGCCACACGAAAGGCTCACACAATGAAGCTCTTAGGTGGTGAGATGCATACATGTGTACATGTAGGAGCTACGCAGGCTGTGTACTGTCACTCACTTGTAACATGAACCGGTGTTATACCACTGCCACCGGTGGGACCCGAGCCCCCCATGAGCCACCTGTCTGCAGTGTTTGTATGCGTGCGTGAGTTTTGGTGTTTTTTTTCCCTGTGTGAACATGCTGATGAAATAAACATCACTCGCACTTTCTTCTGTCTCTCGAGGAGCTGAGGCTCGGTAGTCATCCGCAGAAGGCATCCCTTTATGTCATGGGGGACAAAGCCATCGTGCAACGGATGGCCTTAGCTAGAAATTAAATAAGACTTATCTAGCAGAATTCTAGAAACATGTTTATATACGCTGAATATATTCTCCGACGAAAACACAGTGGAGCATTTAGACAGTCTAATTAACACATCAGGTTTTAAATGTAATGTTTTGGGGTTCTTGTTTAATAGACCTTAAGGGCCATACTTTCTTTAGTTTTCTCTCCCTCCAACTCTCTCCTCCACTGCACCTGTTTTGAGCAATACCTTTGAGGCACAGCTTGAAGTGAATAATGTATGAGCGAGAAGGAGAATCAGAACACCTTTGTGGACCCTCTGTGTCTGGCTGGCTGTCTGTCTCCCACCTCCTTTGTCTCTATCGCTAGTTTTTTTTTTTCTTTAGGTTTCTCTCTCACCTTTTGGGCTAATTTTTTTTCTGTCTCTTGCAGTGAGGTTTGTCGACTGTGGCCGAGGTGGTCTGGTGCGGTTTGAATGCAGTAACCCATCGGACTTCCGGATAGAGGCTGACGGAGTAGTTTATGCTGCCAGGAGTATTCAGCACTCTACGCTCCCTGCGTCACCGTTGCTGATCAAGGCCAGTGACACCACTACTCAGCAGCAATGGGTGACTCAAGCCAAGCTGACACACTCTACACACTCCAGCCAGCAGGTGAATATACCTTTACCATTACTTCCACAACATTTGTGACTTGTTTGTTGATTGTCTGACTGATGTTAGTGCTGTAGAAAGGGAGAATGATCAATTCTCCCCTCGCATCAAATAACTTACGCTTATTAGGCCCACCGCACATTCACAGATGAATAGTTCCCTAAATTGTAGCAGGTGTTCCGAGAGACTGGATGGATGCTTGCTAATTAAAACTTAATGTGTCAATTTACTAGGAGCACAAGCATATACTCCACACGGTCAGTGGGTAGCAAGAGCAGATGCAAAATAGCACCTCATAAAGTTGATTTCAGTGAGCATGCCTTGTGATTGTGAGGTTATTGCCTTATCATCCAAAAGGGGACGCACCTCTTTCAGCGCTTTGGAAGACGGGAAGCATCTGTCTGAGCTGTAGAGTACCGCTCTAAGCGTTCCGCTGGACGTGTTGTGCAGCCATCTACAATTAGTTAGAATGACCGTGTGCTCATATGTCAACAATGTGGTTGGCTGAGGATCAGAGGAAGTGCACAAAAAAAGCACGGCACATGTCCTTTCGGTGTGCCATGTAACCAGGAAATGAAAATAAGCTCCAAAGGCTGTGTTATTGAAGTGGTTTTAAATTCAGTGTCAGTGGATTATGTGATCCTGCTCAATTAGAGATTATCTGTTGCTTTAAACCTACAGGAGTGATACTTCACTGTCACAGACGCACACATGCTATTCTCTACTCTGTGTGCTACTCTGTATCCTGATCCATTCCGTAGGGTTACGAGCGAGCCTTTATGTGCATATGTTAATAATCATTGGTGTAAGATATTAGATCATTAGCCTTCTGGTGTCTCAATGAACAGCCCCAAATGCAATAATCGTGTTTGTTTTACAAAGATCAATGTGAGTTTCTTTTTCTTTTCCTAAATTGGCAGCGCAGCAGATAATCTCAGGAAAGGCTTGTGTTATATTTTATGTGGGCGCAGATTAAAAGTTAATACTGACAGTTATGTTTAGTTACTGTCAGTGCTGCGGGCGGGTTGTTGTGCTGGACCAAAATTAAACTTGTAGCCAGTAATGATTTCATGGCTTTTCAAAACACCATCGTTAGCAACTGACGATCATTTACTATAGGGACTCCTGCAGGTATGTGATTTTAATGGTACCATTACTCACTGTTGTCGGTTGGTCAAAGGCAAATACATACTTGTCCTAAACAGATAAACATAGACTTTCATCAGTTAAAAAATTACGCTTTAAATATCCACATCGGCTGTAGATGTACATACAAATGATCAGCTTTATCATCATCAGCCGTACTCTGATCTGTATCTGCAGAGAGCTGTTAGGTTTGCCCTGATTTTGTCTGTAATGAAATCAGGGATTGACTTTTCTGTATCTTGCCCATTTATGAGGTCATGAGCGGTTATCTCCCCCCCAGCACAATTATTGTCATGAATCATCACGCATCTCTTAATCACATCAGTGATTACATTTTTTTATTAGTCCATGAACGCGGCAGCCTTGGGGAAACATTTTAATCAATGACAACCAAACAATATCCTCATTAACATGAGTGTCCTCGGCCACTATCTCCACCTCCTATTAGAACCTCAGCTCCTCTGCATTCCGTGAGGAGAAAATGTGTCAGTAGCTGAAAGGGAGAATTCTTTCAAAAGGGCAAATCCACACATGCCAAATCCTTCCCACACACAAACAGGCCATCACTCAGCCTAACACTCTCCTGGACTCTGAAGTAGACTCCTAGTCAGAAGATAGAGGGGGTTCGGGGAGTGTAGATAGGCGCGGGACCTCCAGCGCACCAGAGATAGATGCGTGTTGGGCTGAACAAACCCACCATGCCATTCATCATTCCAGACGCAGGTTGCAAATAATTACTGCTCTCACTCGCGCCCATTTTAATAGGGTAATAGATATTTCTGAAGCATGCTCCTTCGCTATCTGTCTGCTTGCCTCTCTGCATTTCCAATGTGTGAAAGCAGTATAATCGGATTTCAAACATGATTAGTGGAAGCGCTACGACAGCTCCCCAGATGTTAGAAGGGGGGGAGTGTGGCATATGGGTCAGGCTATAAGGTGACAAAGTGGTAATTAATTCATGTGTTTGCATACGACACTTTGTGGTATTTTGTAGGACTTGAGACCACCTCACCACCAATGGACATTAAAATAATTACAGGCAACAGTAGGGGAGGTACTTCAATGGGCTTGACAGCTCCATTGAAATTCCAGCTATCATTCATTGACATTGACAGCCTTTACATATTGTTTTTCTGTTTTCCTTCCTGCTTCGTTTTGTTCAAGGTTATTTTAACTTTCTCTGGCACTACTTTAGTCTCCTCAGTCTCTGGAGCAGCATAGGCAATTTGAGCCATCTGTGTGTTTAGTGTCTGGCTTGCAGGTACCATCCTCCTTTGTTTCAAATCTCATTCATTACAGCCGAGGGAGGATGGCAGATCCATTATGGAAGCTGGTCTGTCTGTGTGGGTGCATTTTATCAGGACATAAGAAGGGGTTTGCCATTTAACGCACACTAGTGCTGGTGGTGTGCGGCTGCTGCAGTAGCCCCACTAAAGCATTTCAAGGCATATCATCACATTTTGTACTGTAGATATTTCAAGCTACAAAGAAAGTCATTAAAAAATTGATTGTTTGATCAAACGCACATTTTGAATACGTATTAAATGACAGAAGAGCTTATTTGTTTGGAAGGAAATGGTAGCCCGTTTCTTTTTTAGAAACATCAATTTCCTTTGGTATAACCAAAAGGGTTATTAGTCAGCCTTACTATACCATTCTTTGCAGTTAAACACTTCAGTATGTGGGTTGGCAGCGGCTGCTGTTGAAGGTAGCTTAATGATTACACAATCAGGATTATGTCTTTCATTCAGGGTTAATATAATAAGACAAAGGCTACTTTCAGACCTAACCAATTTGTTTCAGTTAAAACAAACTCTCGTCCATTTACCTGGTTAGTACGGTTCATTTGGGCTTGTGTGAAAGCTGTCAATCGAACCCTGGTTCAGACCAAACAACATGTATGCTAAAGCTAAACTACTAATAAATCAGGAAGCATTTATTCTGTATATCCCTAATTTTATGTTAAACCCCTCATAAGTTGTCCAAATGTTCCACTCAAAACCACATGTGAATCGTATGTTGCTGGTTCAGAAACATTTGGGGACCATGAATGTCTGAAATATCTTGACAACCATTGGATGGATTGTCATCAAATGTTGTACAGTCTGTGGTGGACCAACTGACCAACCAACATTGCCATCCATATAGCCACTAGCATGGCTAAAATTAATGTACTCTATATTTTTCTACACAGATGTGATCACTACCCAGCTCTTGAACTAAATCATTTCCTTTTCACAGGTCCAGCAAATTGCTGCCCCTCCAGTCATGTCCAAGGATTTGAAGGAAATAACGTTTCCATCACGAAGCATGGACAGCCAACTCAAGCGCATGAAGAGAGACTGGGTCATCCCCCCAATCAATGTCCCAGAGAACTCACGAGGCCCATTCCCGCTAGAGCTTGTCCGGGTAACGTAGCTCACCCAAGCACACGCATGCACAGATACACACACACACACACCAATCTCACAACTTAAAAGAAAATGCCTTTTGCTTGATATGACAACCTGGTAGCTCCCCGTTGCCCTAAGCTCCCACTCAGATGGTCACAGACATGAGAGTTATGCCTTCAACAAAATGTTTCATATTTACAGCACTTTGCTAAAGGTCAGGGCTCTCTTTTCCACTGTATTATTTATCTTTTGTTTCAGGGGGCAGTCGGCACTAATGTAACCCGGCATTATTTAGAAGCAAAGAGAAATCTGAAGTGCCCATCAGCGCAATTGTCCCTTGGTTGCCTGTTGAGATATTATACTCCTTTTTATCATGGCTCAAGGACACGTGCGGCCAAATTTATTTGTAACTATTCTCTGGTCAGTTCTGGGTGTGGATGGCTAACGGAGGACAAGCAATATTCAGGACAGCTAAGAAGTAGATCCCTTTTCAGCATATTAAGCTGACTTCCTAACAGAGTTTTAAGTCCTGTACATGCTATTTGTATGTATTATATTTAATCCGGCCATATTAGAAGGGATGTTTCTGGGCTTTAATGGATAATATCAGGATGAGGAAATACTCTGTTTGCTCAGCATGGATCTATGGTGTAGGCAAAGAGGCCCAGACAAACACGCCAACCTATTTTTAAACTAATACTGCGATTGGTGCTGAAATAAACATCAGATACATAAACGGTAACTTTCAGTACATGAAATACCACATTTAAGGGATCCTAATCAAAAAGAGAAATATCAATCTAAATGTTATCAGATCTGATGTCAGTCCAGTATAAGTCAGTACAGTAAGCATGGTTTTGCAGCATTCATTAATACTATCTTTACATTCACAGATCCGGTCGGACCACGACAAAAACCGGTCCCTAAGATACAGTGTGACAGGACCTGGCGCCGACCAGCCCCCCACAGGCATCTTCATCATCGACCCAATCTCCGGAGAGCTATCTGTCAACAAGCCCCTGGATCGAGAGCACATCTCCAACTTCCATGTATGTCAGACACAATAGTAACAAAAACAAAATAAAACTATCTTTAATGGTACCCTTATAATTACAAATGGTGTTTTCAAGCCTCCTTCATCAAGAGAAATGTGTTCTCTCTGGCCTTTCTGTACATTCCTGCCAGTTGGCATGTGCTCAAGGGTCATGTGTAGCTTAAACAGTCTCCTCAGACCCAGTAAAGACTGAGGTGTCCCAGGAAATCTGACTTATCCGTCTGAGAATGTAGAGGATTTAACTTGATGTGTTTGAGTAAAGTGTGTGTGTGTGTGTGTGTGTGTGTGTGTGTGTGTGTGTGTGTGTGTGCGCGTGTGCGCGTGTGCGTGTGATACATTATGATAACCTCGGGCTCCTTCAGAGCTGCTTTAATCATTAGTGGTTCTCCCATTACATTGGAATGGTCTTTAAATTATATAGCTTAGTTTTCAATGCTATTCAAGCCTGTGCTTTAACACAAACTGGTAGACATCAAGCAAGGCTGTAGTTAAATTGAAATGATAGACTTTGATAGATAGTCTACTTACCTAATCTTTGGAGGTCACAATAGACTTTCACAACAAGAACGCTGCCCAGATGTCCATACTGGTTGACTTTTAAGCTGTACGTGAACTGTTAACTGTCAAGCAATACAGACGCAGCTCAGTGTTGTTTTAGTTTCCATTGATCGTCACTCTTACTTACTTTGACTGTATGCACTTGATGCTGTACAGTATAACTAATTGATTAATTTACACTTGAACTACTGGACTGTAAGGCAATACATGTAAAGGTATATGATGTGTCGTCTACATGGCTTGTTCAATATATACTGTATCATCTGTATTTGTTCTATAGCATGAAAGGGCGGGATCACAATATGTATGTATGTATGTATGTATGTATGTATCAGTGAATTGAAATCCTGTGTAGGCACCAACTTCGCAGGTGTGTGTCTGCATGAAAGATGCACTTGAAGTGCTTAAAAATAATGCAGCAGATCACAGTTGTTTTCCTAAAACAGAACTGAACCTGTGCTGACCCAGTGTGGGCAACAGTACTGAATAAAATCAGATTGTATCTGTTTCAAGAGACGACCATAAAAATGCAGATGAAATGCTTGTGCTGTTGTCGACTCTGTGGCAGGTATCTAAATCTAATCATTTTGCCTTGCCATATGCTGGAGCTTGTTGTGGGAAGAATTCGAGTCTTTACAAAAAGAGAATTCCTTTCATGGTGGTCTGAATACAGAGGATTTTCTGAACAGTTAAAGTAGACGATTTTTAGCGACGGTTAGTGGGGTTAATTATCACAACAGTTCAATGGGTGACATTGAACGTCTGGTTTGTCCCGATATATTGTTTGCACTGTTGAGAATCGTCCTTGCTTGAACATTTCTACAGCCCAGATGCGTTTTGTGTTTCCTCCAGCTGAGAGCTCATGCAGTGGACCTAAACGGCAACCAGGTAGAAAACCCTATTGACATTGTGATCAATGTGATCGACATGAACGACAACAGACCCGAGTTCACTCATCAGATCTGGAACGGCACTGTTCCAGAGGGTTCCAAGCCAGGTAATATACCACATAAACCCAGCACAGCATCACACTGTATGAGCAACTGATTAGCTGTAGTCTGAGCCTACGGCTTCACATGCTGCTGCGGTGTTGGCAGATCAAACAGCATTGATGGCATTCCTAGGGTGGCCACTTTGTTAACTTTTCTTCTGCTGCATTGAAGCGTTTGGGAGTATTTTAAGATACCAAGAAAGAACATTGGATTCCTACATTGCAAAGTTATCAATCTTGTAGTGTTCAATATTGCACTTTTCACTCAACTTTGAAAGTCTTTTGATTGCCAATGAAAAAGAAAAACCAGAGAGATGACATGAAAGTATTTGCATCTTGTCTTCTACCCTGCAGGGACATTTGTTATGACAGTGACATCTGTTGATAAAGACGACCCAAGAACTGCTAACGGGATGCTGCGTTACAAGATCCTGTCTCAGAATCCAGAGAGTCCGACCTCCAATATGTTCACCATCAACAATAAAACGGGAGGCATCATTACGGTGGCGGCAGGCCTGGACAGAGAGGTGATTGACTCGTCTTATTTCTGTCCTTTTGTTCTCACTTTCTCTTCTCGCTCACTGGTTTAGGACTCGGCTTTCCTTCTCTTCATCTTAATGTTTCTACATGTTGACGTATAATAAAATAATTGTATCAGCATTTAAGTGAGACTTTCATTAGCAAGGCCACGCGTTATAATTTCCGTCTTCCATTTGCTCCCTGTTGTAAATATAAATATACTTGTATATACATCTTTCATGTTTACTTTAATGGGCTGAACTTACTTATTTACTTTTAATATGACAAAACACAGCTTGAGTATATTTGCTAATATCCAGACAGTCTGAGAACTAATGAGCCAAAGTGAATTTTGTTAACCAACTAAATGAGAAGTAGAAATGTACTTAGCTGTTTCACACTGATTTACTCATACAAGGAGGAAGCATGCGTTGCAGCTAAATGTTTCCTTCTCGCCTTCTCTCTCTCTCTTTCTTTCTCTAAAGTAGAGGCTTTACTTGCATTTTCCTCTTTATTTCCCGTGCTGTAAATGCTCCCACCCTTTAATTTAATTGGATGGCATGTGTGTTAGAGAAAATAAATAAAATAATATAGAAAGCTGGAGCCAGTTGGTGCAATTCTAGTGAGAGCAATCTGGCTAGGTGGCTGCTCAATCACTTCCGCCCTGGGGCCGTCGTTTTATGTCCACCAGTTGCCACCATGAATGTAATTTGCCCGACTCTCATTACCTAGCAACTGGTCCGTCACCTGAGTGGCTTTTAATGTGAAAAGAGTCACTTGTTAGCTTCCTGATGGTGTACATAGCAGAGGTGCAAGTTTTATACATGCACTCGCAAACTTTCAGCCTCTATGGAGAATAAATGAGGATTTGTATAAAAAGCCACCTTTTAGTCATCATAGTTAAGAAGCTAGCCGGTTTTTAGATTTGTATTATTTTAGTTGAACACATTAATACGGATGTGCATTGAGTTGGCCGTTTATTAGGGACACTATCGCAATCTAGTCTATTTTTATGAAACTTAAAATTCAGTTTTTGCTAATATTTGTCAGAGATGTGTCGATTCCACTCTATGGCCATTTTGGAAGGTGTAGCTTTTTGTCGGTGTTGTACTGCACTATATTGTATGTTTTTTTTCTAATCTTTTGTCCTCATTAACATAGTGGAGTCACCACAGCTACATTCTTACAGAATAATCACAGAGTTAGAAGATAGGATAGACTTATTACCTGGGTATTGTATTGGATTTCATTAAATTACACAGGTCTACCTAATCAACTGACAGTTCAGTGAGCAAATCCACAATCTCCAAACGTGGCTACAGAATTGATTATTTCAAAGTTCAGAGAATTGTGTTTTAATCCTGCTATTGTTTCTCTTCTCTTTCCCTCTAGAAAGTGCCTCAGTACACGCTGATCATCCAGGCCACTGACATGGAAGGCAACCCCATGTACGGCCTCTCCAACACAGCCACGGCTGTCATCAGAGTCACTGACGTTAACGACAACCCACCAGAGTTTACTGCTGAGACGGTAATAAACAAACTCATACCTGAGACATCAACACAGCAATCTTGACGAAGGGAGAGCGCCACAAGGACCCCTATTTCACCCCAAATATGCACTCATGCGCCAGTTCGGCTCACTTATATAGTTCTGCTTGACCAGCATTTCCGAAGCCATATATATATATATATATATATATATATATATATATATATATATATATATATATATATATATATATATATATATATATGTATATGTAGCCAGCCATGCGTGTTGTATCCCCCTCTAAAATGTTGACACATGCAACTACTGGGATGTCAGCCCGAGTGAAAGAGGCACTTACTGTGCCTGTGAATCCCTGAAATGTGTAATGCTACTGTTGTGCTATCCTGGGGAAGACAAGGAACGAGATGACCATGATGACATGATAAGTTACCTTAGATGTCTATTTACCCAAGATTGGTCTGGCTGTGTGAGGCAGGGCTCGGAGTATTTTCTGCTGCCACAGCAGTATCACTAACGGCTCGCTGTTCTGTATGTTCATGGTTTATTCATGCAGTTTTTCGGCGAGGTGCCTGAAAACCGTGTGAATGTCATTGTGGCCAACCTCACGGTGACTGACAAGGACCAGCCCAACACGCCGGCCTGGAATGCTGTCTACAAAATCACCGGGGGCGACCCCACCGGCAGGTTTTCTGTGCCCACTGATCCGACCACTAACGAGGGCCTGGTAACGGTCGTCAAGGTGAGGCTTCAAACTCCACACCTGTAATCCCTCAGAGATGCATGGTAAATGTATGTATGCTGTATTGAGAGGAGTGCAGGGTTGTTGTCTCTCCAATAATATCTGGCAGATAGAATATTCCTCATGTTGCACCTTGTTAATGAAGAGAGCAAGTTAATAATCCAATTTAAATAAACTTGTTCTGTTTGAAGAATAGAAGTACTTTTATGTAATGCGTCTCTCAGAAGACGGTACTGAGAAAATTAAAGGTCACTGCACCCCATTTATAACATATATTACAATTAATTTGTTTCACAATCAATTTACTGACAATGATTAGTATGGTGTAAGTGCTACTTGCAAATCCTCAGCTTGGAGTATGTGCAGATTCAAATTTGCAATAAATCATTTAAACTTGAAACAGGATTTCAAAATTAAGAAGTGGTTGGTTGCACAACTCCACCACCAGCTCGCTCGCTTGTTGTGTATCCTTCAACTGACCACAAAAGGATGCAGTCTTTTTATGGCACCTCATTGTCTATTGTGAGCTTTCACAATAAGATTGTTCAGGCAACAGGAAGAAAAAGCTTTAGTTCTTTTGGATTGTTCTTTCACATTACAAAAAATACAATTCCCTTTTTGTTTAATTCATCCCGATGTGTGACCCACTTTCTATATACTCCCACTTCCTGTGTTCCAGCCCATTGACTATGAAATCAGTAGGACGTATGTGCTGACAGTGGAAGCAAAGAACGAGGTTCCCCTGGCCAGAGGCATCCACTCTCCCCGTCAGTCCACCGCCACTGTCTCCATCAGAGTGATAGATGTCAACGAGAGTCCCTACTTCGAGCCCAACCCCAAACTCATTAAACTGGAGGAGGGAATGATGCCTGAGTCAACGCTGACCACCTTCACTGCACAGGACCCTGATCGCTTCATGCAGCAAAGCATCAGGTAGATTTTACAGTGAAAAGGAAAAAGAATACACATCTTCAAAGGACTCGAGTCCAGGTCGTGGCTTAATTTTCTAGGACGTCTGCTCTCTCTTAAACAAACAACACAGATGTTTAAATCACATTTTATCACACCTATAGCTGAAAGAAAATGGCTACAACAGCATTGAAGATCACTGACTATATAGTACTCTTATGTGTGAGACAGGAGTGATATGATAGGTTAAGATGACTGGCCACTTTCTTTCATCATCCCTGCTCAGAAACCACTCTGCAGCCAGCATCTCATTCTTGTTGAAAAAGCCCTGTTTTCCCCTGTTCATCATCAAACGACTTGCCTCACAGCTGTTTGGCCGTGATAGAGTTTATCTGCCTGAAAACAGTCCATGTGAAATTAGCTAACTTTGTAATTTCTCGGTTTGTCCTACAAATTAGTTTGAGTTACTGATAACCAGTTTGGTCTCCCCTTTGGGGCTGTTCTCAAAAGTTAGAACAATTATGTAAAATGCATGATGTCTGAAATATTTATTCTGTGTAAACAAATAAAAACAAAAGCAGTATTAGAAGAAGAAAGATGGCAAAATGGAGACATAATTTAACAGCAAGATTCCCTTCCTCCCAAAAGAGAATTGAACCCTTTTTTAAACTTTGTCACAACTTTTCAAAAATAACTTGCATATAACTCGTGACTTGAAATTCAGCTTAAAGTGAAGACTAAGGATTATGAATTAGTGTGTAAACCTCTTGATTTTTTTCTTTCCTCAGATACTCCAAACTCCTCGATCCAGCCAATTGGCTAAGGATTGACCCGAACACCGGTCGTGTCACAACGATTGCCGTTTTGGACCGAGAGTCGCCCTTTGTGAAGAACAGTTTGTACAATGCAACATTCCTGGCTTCTGACAGCGGTATGTAATCTTAGTGGTACTGCATTTTCCAAAAATACCTTGTTGAGCTCTCGTGATTCACCGGTTACATGGTCTAGGAGTTTTAGACTGTTACACAGGCACTCTATTCCAGGCCATTATTGTTAGAGCATTCAGGAGGAGATAATGCTGCCTTTTCAATAGAAAGCCTAGCGGATGTCTAATGTAGCCTACCTTTCAAAGGTCAATCTTCCACCTAGCATCACTTTGACTTTCACTGTGATGTTTTTCACCTGAAGCCAGTCCACAAATGCAAAAAAACTCTTAGTTTCAGCCACAAAGACATTCTCCAATGCTTGAAGGTCAACCTTGTACCAGGCACTTGGCATGTCTGGAACGCTGACCATCTTAGTTGAAGGTTAATGTTCTAGCAATCCCAAAACCATCCAGCATGGGGATATATTCACCTCTTCCCTGCCCTGGCAGGATTTACCTCTGTTCAGGTTTACCCTGTTCTGCAGAGCATAGCTTAGGCCAATAGGCTTAAAAACTCTACCAATAAAGAGGTTTCTCAGCATTAATGGGTCAGGATTGGATGACTACCTCCTTTGAGCGTGGCCTGAATGGTAAAAAATCCTCTTAGCTGAGTGAATACATAGAGGAGCCTGAGAGGAGCGACAGTGGGCTCTGTTTGTCTGCTTTAGTATTCCCATCCCGTGTCCTTCGTCAGGAAGACGTTCTTCGGGCGCGCACACACACACACACACACACACACACACACACACACACACACACACACACACACTACCCAAATGTTCTGATATCTCCCTCTTTCTGTCTACCTCCTCACTTGAGATAAGATTCTCAGATCAGTATTCAGTTTGGATGAGTCTTCTCCCACTAGAGTAAATAGCTGTTTAGAGTGTCTTATTATAGCATGAGACCCAAAGAAGAAACTCCATACTTTACTTTTTTCTCTGTCGACTGCATAATGACTGCAAAATGAGAGATGGCATTTCAATAGTATATATTCCCATCCATATGTAAATTTGACAGAAATTCCCTTTTTTCCATAAATATGCATGTGCTGAGTGTGTGTGTGTATCATTATATGGCCCATGCAGGTGTTCCGTCAGCAAGTGGCACAGGTACTCTCCAGATCTTCCTGCTGGATATCAATGACAACGCTCCCAAGGTGTTTCCCCAGGAGACGGAGATATGTGAAAAGCCAGAGCCAAATGCCATCAACATCACTGCAGTTGATGGAGACCTTAACCCTAATGCTGGGCCGTTTGCCTTTGAGTTAGCCCACCGGCCCTCCGATGTTCGGAGAAACTGGACCATCACAAGAGTCAGCGGTAAAACACAGAACACACTGTTGTGTACTAGACTTCATTTTGCCGTTAATTCAGCTTTTTGGCCCTCATTTGCATTTGTTACTGAAAAAAAATGAAAGAAGAGAAGATGATCCTTTTCAGCATTTTTTCAATTAGTCGCATTTGATAATTAGAAAAAAATAAAAAATATATATTTAACAGTATAGAAATAATATTCAGCAGTCATTAAAGCTTGAGCAATCTGTGATCCTTAGAAACCCTTTGGAAACATGTGTAAACAGCAGACTGCAGAGGGTCAGGTAGAGACAATATAATGGCAACATTGTCACGCATATTAATGCATTAATTGTTTATGCTAATTGGTAATAGAAAGAATGGTGGTAGAAACTCATTTGTTGTCTGTTTAGCTATTAGATAGTGTGATTTGAAAAGCAGTGAATATATCTTAATAGGATAATGGCATTTGGATTATTGCTGCTGGGAATTTATCCTAAGCAGCATTATCAAAAGGTATTCAGTAGATTTATAAGCTCCAAATCTAAATCCCGACCATGTTTTGGATTAGATATGCTGATGCAACTTCCAGGTACGAATTTATGCCGCATATTTGTGGTAAGAGGAGTGTAATCGTACTGTGAACACGGCCTATACAAACGATGATTCAGAGTTTTGATTTAATCCCCTCTGAAAGACTCCTCTGGTAAAGAAACCCGATGTTATTTTATTTTTTACACACATTGAGTAACTTAATCTCTTTTCTCACCACTGCTTATGTATTTGTTCTGACAAGCAGCCATCATGGACCACTCACTCACGCTTTCCATCTTTTGTCCTCTTCATCATCTCTCAGGTGACTATGCTCAGGTGAGCCTGAAGATTGGCTTCCTTGAAAGCGGTATCTACGAGATCCCCATCCTAATCACAGACTCGGGCAACCTGCCCCTGTCCAACACCTCCTATCTGCGGATTAAAGTGTGCCAGTGCGACTACAATGGAGACTGCACTGACCAGCAACACATCATGGCTGCCGGTCTGGGCACTGGTGCCATCATCTCCATCCTCCTCTGCATCATCATCCTCCTCAGTGAGTGTCTCAGTGCCCCTCTCAAACAGTACATCGCACACGGGGATTAAAAAGACAGCTAAACATTATCCGAGATACCACTAGATTACTGTAGGATTACCAAAAAGATAGCCTTGATCAGGCCTCCATCCAAGCCCTAAAACATCAGATCCGATTACATTTGTCTGAAAACATGTAAGTTATTATGTTTTGTAATATGAGATCCCTCGCCCTGTCTATCAGTTCTCGTGCTGATGTTTGTGGTGTGGATGAAGCGTCGCGATAAAGAACGTCAGGCCAAGCAGCTCCTCATCGACCCAGAAGACGATGTGAGAGACAACATTCTCAAGTATGATGAGGAAGGCGGAGGAGAGGAGGATCAGGTAGGAATGATGTGGCAAACAAAGAGTGTATTCTCCTTATTTTCTCATTGGTAGGATGTCACGTACACAATCAGGATTTAACGACATATAAATCACAATCTGACATTTTTATATTTCTTGAAGTAAGTTATCAGAATAATTATTGTTTTGGTACTAGTATAGAAAAATGTCAAACTCCACCAAAGCCCTACGTACCATGAAGCTGTGCAGTGTTTTTGAAAGGGTGAAATAAGGTGTGTGTGTGTGTGTGTGTGTGTGTGTGTGTGTGTGTGTGTGTGTGTGTGAGTGTGAGTGTGAGAAACATTCAGGTCACATCTACAGTATGCAGCAGAGTAGCAGTTTATAACTGAAGCAGTATAAGGACAAATGGGACCACCTAGACTCTCTACATGCACTTACAATGCATTCTTATAACTGCTTATTATGCTGCTCCAAGATGCACTTCAGTCACAATGAGGAGTAACACAGTTTTCATTGTAGAACGGAAACAAAACCCTTTTCTTAAAAAAGGAGCTGAGAATCACAATCTGCAATCAATAAGACAAACACATTTGGATCTAATCAGTTCTGGAAATATTGAAAATGTTTCCTCAACTGGAACTGGTTCCCGCTTCACACAAACACAATAGAAATGCAGTGCCAGAGGCATCAATAAAGTCACATCTCTTTATCCCCCTGCACTGATCAGGCACACACAGACACAAACTCAATTGTCCTAATGACCCCTTGTTAACAGAACGGAATCATTTTATAAAAAAGGCGGTAATATACCAAATGGGCTATGTTCTTTCTGCTGGATGAAGTGCTCTGGTAGGCTTAGGTATAGCAGATATGAGCAGGAGACCCCGGTCTGACCCAGCACGGTTACAAATTAGCCTGGGAGAGTTGTAATTGGTAAGCTGATGTCATTTGGAGATAGACATCTGCTGTGGCACAATAATGAAGCTCTGTCTAAGGTAACAATATGACTAGAAAGCCATTAGACATCAGCTGGTGATTAGGCAAGAGAGAGTGCACCCACTTGTGTATTCACATCCTAATTTTTACACACAAAATGGAGAAACTTGTGGACCAGAACATGTTAAAAAGGAAACTGTTGCATGATATAACGCCCTTAAAGGCAAATGAGCGGATGTAGCAATTTATTGAGTGAAAACATGCTGCCATTTTGAGTGGCTCAGAGGAGGGCAGGGCGCTAGGAGAAAATGGTCTTGTCTGTGGAATCGAGACAGTCAGTGTTAAGTAAAAAAATGGCCCTTACTTTCCCAGCAATGTGGTCTTTATAATGCCCAACTCTGCTCTCCCTATCTCCCGCTTGGGGGGAAATTGAAGTGTCAGACCATTGGGCGCTCTCAGAGTATATGATTTTAGTTGCTTCTGCCATTGCCCTGCCTTGTATTGGTTTGTGTAGCACTCATTCCATCAAAGGGCAGACGGCTTATCAGGCCACTCTCCCCAGTTTTGCAGGTGATAAAATTAAACTTAAGACGGGGCTTAAGCTGCTTCTTCAAATGACCTCTGAATGATCTGATGCACATGAGACAGTGTGGCTGTTGAGGCATGCTTTGGAAATATTCCGATTTGTTTTTCAAGCCCTTGCAGTAAGTGAAACAAAACGAATCCGACTTATTTATGCAGATGGTATAAGTGCCTCATGTTTTTGCCACCAGAGACAAGACCAGTTTAACATGTCAGAGGAACTGTAACATCGCTAATATTATCTCCAGATAATTCTGGTTTATTGCGGCTTATTCTTGCCATTATTTGAATTGTTCTGACATTGTACACAAGGAAGTAATTGCCAAGATATCACAGCGATGTTTGAATAGACCGACATGAAAGTGATATAAATCGTCTCATCTAAGTCGCCGCAAGAAAGCACATTTCCCCACATGACTAATGATTTCTTTAAGACGTGTTGCAAACAGGCCAGCACTCTAGCCATATTAACGTGCCGTTTTTATTTTGAGTCAAAGCCCAAAGTAAGCACACTCAAAATGTTGGAAATAAGCCATGATCGCACAGTAAACCCGTGTGCGCTCACAACTTCACGTGGTACGAAGGTCAGACTTGCACATGGAGGTCCCTCCTATAAACTGTGATGGATCTCGTGTGACTGCTCGGCTTTCTTGCCCCATTGGAATTATTGTTAAGTGATGTTGTGTACGTTATTATTGATTACGGCAAAAACTATGAAATCCATGAACTCAGTCGTTTTAAAATTGCTGTGCTGTGACGCACGACCGATTAAGTGTATACGGCTCAGCATTGTTCAGTCTCCCATGTTGGAATGTGGGTCACAAGGGCCAGAGGCAGCCATTTCACCAGGCCAATGCATGTGTGAGGAGTCAATTCCCCAAAGGGGGCTGCTATGTCATTAGACCTTCCTGCTGAGTTCAGCCATTATACGTCTCTGTTGCAATTCCTGTTAGACTCCTGACCCGTCTGGTGTGCGACCTCCGAGAAGGTCAAACAGAAGTCAGACTGAAATGGTGCAAAGATGATGGATGACGTTTTTGCACGATGTGTGATCGCCATTGTTCTTCCCCAGCTAGCCTCGGGGGTTTAGTGTCATTCTCCATGAAATCAAATTATACATGAATAATCGATGTGTTTGTTTTAGATTTGAGATGATACTTATTAGTGTGGAGTTGAGTAAGTGTTTGTCAAGTGGACGCAGGCTTCGTCATGTTTGTTTATCTGGGTTGTTTGTGCATCATCACAGGGTTTATATTTATTCTCATGATTATTTTTACATTGGAGGGTCTGCAGCCTTTTCCTTTTCTTTTCTTTTTTCTTCCCTGTGTGTGTGTGTGTGTGTGTGTGTGTGTGTGTGTGTGTCTGTAGGTAGGTACATGTGCAACTGAGCAAAGACAATTTTGAAGGGGGATATTAGAGATGGATGGATTACCGAAAAGCTTCTAAAGAGGGACAATCCATCATGCACGCTTATTAGGCACACACCCTGATTCTCAAATGGCATTTTCTCTATCATATCTGCTGTCACCGTGATACCATCCAGTCTTTCAGCTCAACTCTGCTCTTCACCACGGCTTCTTTCTCTCCTAACTCCTTTTCTCTCTTCGCTCTTTCTCCGCCTCTTTCCCTGCCTATGACTTTGCACAAACTGCGAGCCATTCAGGTTGCCTTGGTAATGTTAATAGGATTAGCAATGGCTTATGCATATCCACCATCCCGTGTCTGGGCATTGATTAGAGCAAAACAGTCGCCTGCACATCCTTCCTGCAGCACACCGCACAAGTACAAACACTGTGTGGCGTATGATGTGGTCCTCAGCTTGGACCCCCTCAGTGCTGGCTCTTTTAATGTGTCAAATTGTCCCTGGGCTTGTGCTTCACAGAGAAGAAGATTTAAAGTTTCCCTTGTGTATTCTCAACTCTTCCCGCTGCCTTCTAACTTTAAAATCTTCCCTCCACTCAGTTGAACTTCTCTTCCTCTATGCAGCACAAAGATGTGTTTTTCCTATTTCGATAATCCCTCTCTGTTCGGCGTCTCGTCACGCCACTTAGCTAACTCCCATCTGTCTGTGTTCCCCAGGATTACGACCTGAGTCAGCTCCAGCAGCCGGACACGATAGAGCCTGATGCCATCAAGCCGGTGGGAATCCGCCGTCTAGACGAGAGACCCCTCCACCCTGAGCCACAGTACCCCATGAGGTCAGCAGCACCCCACCCTGGAGACATCGGAGACTTCATCAATGAGGTAAAAGCACCGTCCAGCGTACTGTTGTAAACAATGGAGTTTGTTTTTGTTGTGTGGTGAAATGAAATCCCAGGAAAATAGCTGAAGTGAAAGGATCGGCACCGGTACAAAGCTTGAATTTCATTTTCAAGCCAAATGACTTTCTAAAAACTAACCTGCATCTAAATAAACAATGTGGTTTATATGACTCGGCATCAAGCAGTCGTGCACTGCCTTGTAGTCGGGAGAAAGAAATGACCTGAAATTGAATCGATTATTATTATTATTAGAATTGTTTTAATATTTTCCAGCAGAAAGTAGAAACTTTTCTCATCACACAGAAAAAGTACATGATGCTAACTCCCTTCAATATAATTGTTTTTCTCCTCACTTTCCCGCCAAAGTAGTTATAGATGTGTCAGAATAGAAATAGTAGACGAGAGCAGCAATACATTGGCTTTCTATCGGAGTGCCCTCGTTTGCCTCAGGCCATCATTGACTCCAGCATGAAGGGAGAATGTAGAATGAAAAGAACAGTCATGTATTTTTCACAAGCTCCAACAGACAAGAGTTTCACAGCATTATAAATGGAATTCTCTCCTAGTTTTTTGGATGGCGCCCATGTTTTTAGATTAGAACTTGCTTTCAGCTCTGCTCCCCGGGCCATTTATCTCTCGGATCCCTTTAACCAGGCACCACTCATTTTCTCCTTCGCCGTGTGTCATGAATACACATAATACATTTGTGGGTAATGGCCGACATTGGGTTGAAACTTAATGTTTTGCACTAAGGAACCGTTTGAAAATGTACAACATCCTTCATCAGACTAGTTACTTCAATGTTCTCACATAACCTTTGAGACATTCCAAGTCTGAGCATCCTGACCCAGAAAAAGGCTCACTGCAACCAGACGACGGTCTGTTTTTAGTCCCAGATTTGACTGTCGCTAAAGCTCAGTCATGGTAAGTCCAGCTCTCGCATGAAGCTGGAATCTGACCTAACTGATAAAGGCTAGCTGCCAGAGGAGCAGGGAGACAGAGAGGGGTGGAGGAGGGGTGGGGGGGTCTGATCTCCATCCTGCAATGTGCACACGTCCAACAGCTTTTGGCTCTTAATTAAATTAGAGGGGACGAAAAAAATAAGCATAAGCATAAGGACTTTAACCTCGCAGTCGGACAAACAAAGGTCTATTAGTCAGCTGCTCGCAAAAAGGGGTGGGGGGGGGGGGGGGGGGGGGGGGTGACATTAGATACAGCGCCACCAACTTGACATGACCTCTTTTGGTCACAGGTGAACACAGTTGCCACAAAGCTGGCGTGATTGCGCTCATTGTTTTTGCATAGTGCTGCATTTCAGCCCTGGCAAGGTTGGTCTCTGAATATTAATACCAGTGGGATGTTTATTACACATCTCTTTTTTATTTGTGGGACAGAGCGATTCCAAAAAGTAAGGACAGTACACTATTTCACTGAGAGTCGTGATTGTCTACAGCACAGTGACTTGGTTATTATGAAATTAAGAGGCTGACTTCTGTGATTGACTAACCTTATGAAACTGCCAGTGGGTCTTTGGTTGTAGATGGAGGTGGCTATAACCAGCAGAGCGATTATGGTTGTAATTGTAATGAACGATCCATCTGTCATATTTCTCACCAAATTATCAGCACCACAGCCCTGAGCAAATACTTAACGGAAGCTAACAAGTGGAAAATAATCGCTAAGTGCCCAGGCACTTTAATTCAATCCATCTTTTTATTTGAGAGCATTCCAGCACTATAATGGCAGCATAGAGGAAACTATAAATCTTTGACTAGTTCCCAATGAGCTGAGGTCTCGTTTCCTTTCGGTGTTATGTTGCTTCACTTCTGTTTAATTTATTTATTTGTTGGGTTACCTCAGTGATGGCGCTAAGCGGGAGAAACCACGCTCAGATCCAAAGTGGTTCATGGCCAAACTACATCTCTACTCCTAGATTAGCAATCCATCAAGTCTACGGTTAGGGGATGGTGCTGGAAATCAATAACAATCTATGAGGACCTCTCATGACGCTATGAGGATTTCTGGGAATGTCGAGCACAATCTTCATTTTAGAACCACCCCCCACCAGCACCACGGGCCTCAAGATAACACATAGAGACACTCCGCTCCTCTCACCTCTGCCTCAGTTGATCTTAGTGCCGTTAGTACTGTTAAGGCAGGACTCGGATAAGTACGATTTATCAGAGATGACGCTCTGTAGATTATAAGACAAAGTATCAGCACTGGAGTTGCACTGCCACTCTTGAAGAGACAGAGGGAGGGGGGGGGGGGGCTAGCACGAGTGCCGGTGGGGGAAGGGGAGATGATTCCAGACATTGGAAGCTGCGGGAAACGCTCAATCTTGGCTTTTGATCAAGCAGCCGATAATCCGACATCCCAGAAACATCAGGAGAGTCACAACCCAAGCACAGAGGAAACTCTCAGGAACACTAGAGCCTGATTAATCTGATTTCCTGAACAAGCGGAGGTGGAACCACTGACTGGTTTTAGGATGGATTAGTCTGTTTGTGTGCAGCAGTAGGGGGGAGGGAGTTGCGTGATGTGGCTCAGTCCGTATTGCAGACCGTGTTGTTGTGCAGACGTGGCTTAATCTTCTCATCTAACCGCGATTTTATTTCCTTCTGTACAGGGACTTAAGGCAGCAGACAACGACCCCACCGCGCCTCCCTATGACTCCCTGCTAGTGTTCGACTACGAGGGCAGCGGCTCCACAGCTGGCTCCCTAAGCTCCCTCAACTCCTCCAGCAGCGGGGGCGACCAGGACTACGATTACCTCAACGACTGGGGCCCTCGCTTTAGAAAACTGGCAGACATGTACGGTGGAAGTGATGACTAGGACACGCGGCCACTCCGTGAAGGATGAAAAGATGATTAAAAAAAAAAATTATGAAGAAAAGGAAAGATTTCCTGTTGATGGACACGGACAGCTTCTGATATTCCCTGAGAGAGTGATGGAACTGTGACAGAAAAGAAACAAAAAAATAAACATTGATTCAGAAATTTTTTCAAAAACCAACCTAGGCTTATTGTTGTAGTCTACGCATACATATGCTTGTTGAAAGCTTAGGCATAGGCTGTGGTCCAGTTATGGATGATGTGGGAGGGAACACTGGTGGACTGTCGCCACTTGGATTGTTGGTATTGAATGCGCTCAGTTACACTTGAATTTCACAGTACAGAAGCACTGGGATATAATGTGCCTTTTTGTACATTTTTTTGGATCTAAATGATTAGTTTTATGTTCAAGGCTTTAATGGTACTGACTTTTGGAGTGATTTCAAACTAAGTATGCGACACTCTGGTATGCTTCTACATGCTTTTTTTTTTCTTTGGTTACACAACGCTCCTGTTTGTTGAAGATTATTTAAATAAAATACAAAGACGATAAACAAAGGATCATCCGTTAGCTTGGATGGAAAGAAAAACAATTCAGAACAACACTGTACAGTACGCTAGACTTCTAGACTTTTTCACTAAAAAATTAAAATTATGCAGCTGGTTGCAAATAAAGGGAGTTATGAATCATACTTTTGTAGCAGATTTGTTTTCTTTTGTTTCTGAAGTGATGTAGTATTTTACAAAAACAACAAAAAAACTGTTTTGGTCTAATCTATGTACACTTCATTTGCCTTAGTCATCATCTGATATTTTCAACTTTACTTCACTGTAAAAAGATGTGTGTACATAATGTTTTTTTTTTCCTTTATCTTTTTTCTTTTGATGTAGTATATGAAGAAGTGCAAAAAGTTCCAAACTTGTAAATGTATAATTTGGACTACAAATTCAAGTTTTTTGCATGTTTTTATCTTTTCATGACAACAAAAATGAAAAATGTTATTTCCCAAATTTATTTACAAAGTGAAAAAAATAAATAAAAATCTGGGTGACATTAAATGTGTAGAAGTTAAGAGTTCTTTTGTATAAAACGTGGGGGGGAAAAACACTGATAAAAATGGAAAAGTAGTGATCTTGTCAGCACAACTGTTGAATTTGTACCAAAAAGGGGGGGTAGTTGGGGGTGGGGGGGGGGGGGTGACATGCTAGGCACTAATTACTGAATCAGCTTTAAGACTGGAAAAGGTTTTGGACTTAAGCCTTGAGGATAACCATGTGTACTGGAAAACAAATTATACATCTCTGACCCCAACCATCCAAATAAAATGCTAATTTTGGAGCTAAAAACTTAACTGCCTCTTTATTTATTCATTTTTACTCGACTCAGCATTGTTGCGGAGGCGTAATGAGATTGCGAATTGTGCAATCTATCTCAAAGGACAATAGCTTTAAACAAAAAAATAAAATGTTCATTACACATAATTTTACCAGAGGGGAGTACAAATCATTTATACCCTAATTTATTTGTTTGCACACATTGTACACAAGCAAAATGCTTTAGGCCCATACAAGTCTATAGAAGATAAGTTGTGTGGCTTGCAGGCTAAGAAGTAAACAATAAGCTCATTCTGTAACACTATCTCTGTGTCCCGAAGCCAAGTCAAGGTCAAAAGCTCATGGAAGTGCCAAATCCATTCAGCACCTGTCTGCCATCAGGCCTCTGTACTGTAAAGTACTGTAGGTCACACTGTACTTGACCTCAAAATGAAGAATGCCTCCAAAACCGGCCTCTAGGGACTCTGCATGTATCTGCACTCCTGGGACATGTGGAAGGATGAAGACAAGATTGACGTACGTGTGTGGGTGGATGGGTGGCGGGGGGGGGGGGGAGACTATGTGGCGGTGCGGTAACAATCTGTTCAGCCGTCACGTGTGCAGTGAATCTGGATGATGAAAGTCACGGAACGTCAGCCGTTTAGCCTTCACCTGCCCTCCCCCCCCCCCTCCTCTCCTCTATTACTGTGCCACCGCTTGCACCCGGTTGAATAGATTTGGACATGGCTTATTAATTCAACCAAATTAGACAGGAGCAAGTTTGGGTTTGTAGTCTTCATACAAAACGCATTGAATGTCTATTAGAGAATAACCAGTGAACCGTGGCTGCCTTTTGTTTTCCAGCTGGTGTAATCAGTGTAGCTGCTCCGTGTTCCACACCCTGTACCTCTTAAGAACACCAGTCGTCTTCATAAATCCGCCTGCGTCAGCCGAGGAGTTATTTTTACAGAGTTGATTTCAAGTGACCTTGTCTGGTGAATATCACTTATCTCAAAGTATGCAAAGCTGCGCACTCCATTTGCCAGAAGCAACACATTTTACGTCGCCCAGTCGGGTGAAAAGTTAAACGACAAACTGTCTGACCTCGAGGTGTTGTTTCAACTGTATCTGAGTCAGATTTGTTTTGCCAAATCACTTCCTTGAACTTTGAGGTTTTTCCAAAACAGACGGCTGGTTTGGAAGCACGTCCTTTTGTTCCTGCTTTGCCAATAGAAGCGTTACACCACCTAAACCTTTGCCGAACTGCTTTCTTTGCTCTGATCTCTGGCAGGAACAGATGTGCTTAGTGACTCAACATCTCAAAAGGGCTTCATCAAATCCTTTTTTTTTTTTTTTTATGGCTTAGATGTGCCCAATGTTAACAACTGTGCAGCCAAGCAGGACTTCTTTTCAGAGGAAGATTGTAAAGCATTAAAGGAGTAGTTAGACATGTTGGGAAATTTTCCAGCCGTACATCTAGAAGCTGGATTTGATGTTGATATCAATCATTTAATCTCTCCGCCAGAAAATCCCAAATGTCAAACTATTCCTTTAAATTATACAGAAAAGATGAATAGCTTCATAGTATCAGCATACAGTACATTTTTTTCCGGTTCTTAATACTTTCCCGGCTTTAACTGCTCTACTGGCTCCCCCACCCTGCCGTATTGTCATCTTGATGTTCAGATTGCTCCAATGGGTTCATATCCACCGCGCAGTCAAGTCCTGTTTCATTTTTTTTTTTAACCCTCAGCAGGGGGAGAAAAAAGAATTGATATTCCAGCACTGTACTTCAATTTCACCACATGGATTATCCCCGAAGGAAAGCTGGCAATCTAAGGAAGCCCAGGACATAAAGGCAGCTCCTTCACTATCCACAGCCAAAGCATACGGTTTATAGTTTGTAATGTTGATAATCAATACAAGGAAAAGAGTCTGCTTCAGCTACAGTGATGCTGGAAGATACTTTATGGGAAATTAAAGGACAATGTATTTTGAGGATTATAATCCTTGGCATTGACTGACTGAGCCGTAAATGTAATAGAGTATTGTGTGAGAAGCATATTTTCATCGTTATTTGCCATATGGTTCGGCAAGGATGGGTGAAATAATTGCTCAAAATAGTATCTCATTTGCACATTATAGCTCTCTGACAAATGGATAAAAATAGCAATGCAAGGGAATGCAAATATGCAGAAAATTATTTGCAAAGCTAATTAAGTTGGATGGGAATGACATTGGTTTCATTTGCCAGTTTATGTCTTTGACATAAAAAAAAATGCAAACACCTCACGAATACAAAGATAAATAAATAATCAATGTGCTATCATTTGTTGGCTTGCATTGTGGGCTTTGTTGTCTATCCTTCTGGCTCTCGTGCGCACATTGCATTCCAGCACCTCCATATCTTTTCCCATTAGATTTCCGCAATATGTGCTGGGCACATTGTTGTTTTAGTTTTTATCCGAAATATTAACTCCAAACGCGAGCAGAAACTCAACTCATAACCCCTTGAGTACTCCGAAGATGTTCTCTTTGGAATATGGCTGCAGATTGCTGTTCTTACGAGCACCCCAGGGCCCCTTTTATTGACTGTGAAACAATGCTTTCACCAACACCCCCTCACCAACGCAGATTTACTAGGCAGCCATCCTCAGCTCCTCAGTGTTCGTGTGTGGATGGCTGAGCAAGTGTCACAGATCCACCCAGCCTCCATAGGGGGACTGTCAGTAAACATGCAGAATACAGAAAAGTATCAGATGCAAACCAGATTCTAAGTTATGCTGCTCTTGACCTTTGGTGGACTTTGGGAAGATGGATGCTACCCAGGCTATCGATAGAAATGTCTGGCCTGCAGCAGTAAAAGCATATTTCTTATGGTTTCCCATTCCTTGCATACTACCTTCGAATGAATAAGAAAGTAGGTTGGATGACAGGGAGCGTGCACCCACAGGGCACATGCAGTCTTTAATGTATTTATGTATAGACCTAGTCACTTGTGTAGAATCAATCAATATTATTTCTACATTGTTGATCTCTTAGTGTAATATTAGATCAATTTGTTTGGATTACTTCACCCACAGAGACTGGAAGGAACCGGTTCTCGAGTCCCAAGTCTTTGCGAGGCAATCACACCAAGATCCAGCCTTGATCTACGGCTCCCTGTGTTCTCGCTGACTGCGGGCAGATATCTCTCGAATGGCTCGCCCTCTGTTTCAGCAGATATTGTTCAGCCTCTGTTACGATACTGATTTATCAGCTCTCATTTATCAGGCCCCATCCTGCTATTATTCTCAGTCCACACACAGCAGTGACACCGTGGTCACAGAACTGGGGGGAAGGGCGAGGTGGGAAGGGTGGGGCGCGCTGAGACGAGAATGATGAACGCTGTTTCGTTCATAAGATGCATATCGGCTGAGCATGAGATTTTCAGCTTGTATATGAACGTTCAATGTCACTTTCTTCAGCCTGCGAGAGCACGGAAGGAATTTTTCATCTGGCTGTGGTTTCTCTTGCATGAATGGTTGATGTGCTCCACAAAGGGATATGTAATCATAAACCATGCACACATTTACAGACACCCAGCCCACCTCTCTCTCTCTCTCTCTCTCTCTCTCGCTCTCACTCTGTTTCTATCCCTCCGTCTCACGCACACACTTGCACTTACCTTCTTTATCACAACCTGAAAATGACTAAAGCATTTTTTTTAAATGACATTAGGCAAAAGCAAATGGCAACTGCGCACTCAAGATAAATACTTTTTATTCTCCATTTAAGTAAAATATGCAAAAAGGGAGTGAGGAAAATATAAAAAAGCAAGGGAAAATGGGGGAAACAAAGACTCTCTTGAGAGCCTTTAGATGCATTTATGCTTTTAAACACTTGACATTTCATCACCCTCTTGTCATTAAGGCTTTATATCCCTTGACCACATACAAACAATTATGTCTTTCAATGAGAACAAATCTGTTACCGTTCCTTGTGGTCTTGCTGCCGACTACAGAGGGACCTCCATGATCAGTGGCTAATAAATGTGCGGAAGGCCAGACGGCCTTGAGATCAATGTGCAGCTGATTGTACAACTTGGTCGTTTTATTGTCTATATAAAGGAGAAAATAGGCCACTGGGTAGGCCAGTCTTTCCTGTCTACTAACTCTATTGTAGCCAACCATTCATATAGAGAGCCAAGGGCTAGAGTGACAAGCCATCAGCCAGGCAGGAGCAAAACTCCAGAGCAGTCAATGTAAAGAACATTCATTCAGTCAAAGAATGCTAGACGTGAGCGCACATCAATTCAAGTATATTTTATTCAGCCTATTATGTCTTAGACAGGAAATACATGTACTGTAACATAGAGATGAATTAACAGCTGAAAATCATTACTCAACTCTGACATATGTGTCAAACCATCCTCTGTGATTGGCTAAGTAGTGATAAACAGCGATTATAAGCTCCCTTTAATCCTTTTTTTTTACACTTCAAATTCAATTGAATTCGCCATGATATAATAAATAGCTCAAACTGGTAGTTCATGCTAATATGATGTTGCCCCAGCAACTCTCGAAAGGTGTAAAAACAGATTTACACAGCTGCTGGATGATGTTAAATGAGTTTTCACCCTACGCTGACTAATCTCTCTTCAGGCCATCGTTTGTACAAATGCCTTCTTCTCTTGATTTGACCCTTTACCCTCAATTCTAAGTAGAGAGGAGCTTCAAAAGCAGAGTGGCTTATACAGGGAAGGTCTTTTCTCTCTGTCGCAGAAAGTTTTTACAAGCTGTGTCCTTTAGAAGTCCAAAGTCCAATCAGAGATTTTACTCAGGGAATATTTCACAAGTGTCACATTGGGACTTAGTGCCATGTAGTCGTTGGCTCATTTGCATGTCTCTTGTGGATGGAAGAGATTAAAAAAAAAAGATATATATATCCAGTTATTGCTGCACAAAATGAAATCATAGAGGTTGATTTATGTTGGTATACAGACTGCACATTATAGAGCTAAATTACTTTAAAAAAAAATTTAAAAAGCTATAACAGCACCTAAATAACTCCCACACTGAAAAGTGTTTGAGAGTGGAGAAAGTGGCTTCTCCACAGTTTTGAATATTTCAAACATTTCTTGGCTGCTAAATGTGTCGCATCAATATGTATTTCTTTCTACTTTTCTTTTGTTTTTTTGTTGGTCCACACAAGTATTTTTAGCACACACAAAAAAGAACAGGGCTGACTAGCAGCACAAAGAAGACTCCTCAACCAAAGCAGCAAGAGGACTGCCTCACTCGGCTTGTTTACGGCACAAAATAATTTCATTATGGGCAAACAAATACACAGACAGGCCAGATGCAAAATGCTGAAGTAGGTGTGCAGCATGAGGCGGAAGATGAAAGTATTATGGCACAACAGTTTACTGTCAAGATTAACCTTTGCATTCAGGTTATCTATATGTATGTTTTATATCATCAAACTGGTTATTTTTTTGCACAGCATTGTCCCAAAATCGGGTTGTATTTTAAAGCCCCGACGCTCGCATGCTTTAGGGAACAATGTTTAGATGTTTTGTTTTTTCCTGCAGATTAGAGACTTTTATTTCTATAAAAGAAACAGCAGTATGAAAAGACAGCAGTGCCAAAGCTAAGAACCCCATCAACTCTTCAGTTTATAAACATGCAGAAATGCATGCCTGCCAAGATGGATGCATCATCTTCTTGGCTTTAAAGCCCCAAAAACAAAGCCCAGAACTCCAAAACCACTTTATCATCAGTATGTAGAGCGTACTGGAAGGGGTTTTGGTCAGGTGCACAAAAAATAACGATGCACAAGACAAAGAAACAACAATACAGTTGTGTTTTTTTATATTACTGTTTGAATATTGTTGTGTCTGGCAGCTGTATGCAGTGCAAGACAGCCAAGACGTAGAAATATTCAGTGTATAAGCACAATAAAAGTGTGAAAAGAATTAGCTCCAGAGTTAAGGGTGAACATAAGGTTAAATTGAGTTACTCTTAGCAGAGATTTTATTTCCTGTTTCCTGCCAAACGACAACCTGTGTAAATAAGCGCATCGCTAACTCTGCTACAGATAAGGAGCTGTGCACTGTCCTGTCCCTGTCAAATAAATGAATACAAAAGTGAAACCATTTATTATACTGCTTAATTAAATTAATTCCATACCGTATCATACAGTATATTTATTATATTAAAATGTACATGATGTCTTACGACCTCTAGACTCCCTTTACATTTACAATTCCTTGTTCAATTAGAGAGCCGACACTGCAACAATAACACAGATTCATTCTAATTAAGCGTCAAATATGGCGGAGATGATGCCCACCATTAACACGGAACATCACAATTTCAGCTCATTATCCTCACGTATCGACATCACAGCTGAGTCGGTCATTGCGAACGCAACTACACGTGTATATTTCATTGATTTGCCTCATTTCAATATGAACTATCATTGCAGCTAAAAAGATTTCGGTATATGCGGTGTGTCTGCATGACAGCACAGCCTGATGCATTTTGGTCTTCAGGCCGGCTTTACAACCTCAGTGAAAATACATCAATAGCAAGGTATCCAAGGAATAAAACAACAATTGCATATGAGGCAGGGATCAATAATGAATTTAATATAACACACCACAGTTTGAGATTCGTTACTGCCCATTAGTGTCTTAAATAGGAACCATATAAATGTAATTAAGACACATTAGTGTTGAATGCCAATGCAAAGCTAATAATTCCTTGGTCGTAGTTGGATGGGAGCTAGTCATTAAACATTCATATGCAAAACAGGCTTTCAATCCTAACACATAGTAAAGAATAAACATTTGTAATGATAACACAAGTCAATCTGACTGGAGAGACTTTTAAGTGCAAGTCAGAAGAGGAGGATATTGCCACCCAGGCAAGGAACGACACTGCACAATAATGTGGTAGCATGACCTTGTTATTCCGGCGTCTCGATGTGAGCTTCAACACCATTAATGGCATGATACTGGGATCAATCACACCTTATAATAAGAAAGAGGTAAAGCTCGTTTCAGTCCTTCTCCTCAATCCCTATTTTACCTGCATCTCTGTTCTATTCTGCTTTCTGACTCATGCGGCTACGGTTTTATAGTTTTATTGCGCCGCAGTGGGTTTAGCCAATGAGTCCATATTTCTTACTCCACATTTCTGAGTTTATTGTGGATTTTTTCTTATGGAGATGTGGGTGTCACTTTGAGACCTAGAGCAACCTGTCACAGTGTAAGTCTTCAGTCTCCACTGTGGCTTCCAGTGACAGGAGACTTTTTGTAGAAAGAAACACGGGTATTTAGAAAGAAAGAAAGACAGAAAGAATGATGTTCAATTTATTTATGAAACATCACAATATCCTTTTTACTTACCTGTGCAGTGGACTGTGAACGTATTGATGCAACCTAGAATGCGTGATAAAAATTAAAATAAGGTTATCTCACATTTTCTCTGGTGAAATGATGCTGTATGTTCTGTGTTTTCAGCACACTGGCAGAAATGTGTGTATTAGGTATATTTAACGTATTTTACAAAAGACGAGAGGCAGAAAAAAGGATTACCCATATAATCATGTAATCGCTTTTGACAAAAATCTCCACCAGCTTTAAATTGAGCCATTGTACAACACCAAAGATAATCTAATCTCCAACTGAATGCACACAGTGGAATTGCTTTAACCACACAGTAGGAATTCAATTTAATAAAGCACCTTGTATGCATGAGTGATTCAGAAATCATTACAACACCCAACAGGTAGGCATGAATATTTCCATTGTTTGCATATGTATTTAATATTTTTGCAGAGCCTCTGCTTCCTGTCCTGGTACACAGAAGAAGAAGGACCTGAACAGAATGGTAATCTATGCAGCTGATGAGCACGTTCGGAGGAGCATTAAATAACACACGGGTGGATCACTGGCCATCTATCATCATTGCTGGACTATTGGGCACAACCTTATCAAGGACGACATTCATGTTTACACATTGGAAATGACCTCAGATGAATTTCCGATATGGCTTTCTGTGGCGTATTACACTCGCTTCACTGATAACAAAGTGTTATAGCTACAGTTTACATCAGAGAAAACATTTTCTTAAACCCGTGACACAATGTCACAAGGAGAAAGGCACACCATGCATCATTAAAAATGCTTTCAGTTACGGTTGCATGAATAAAACAGAAAAAAGGCCTCATTTAGATGTAGATGTATGCATGCATTATCTAAATGCATTTTACAAATAGTATGCTCTAATAATAGGGTTAAAGAATCTCCATATTGTTTAGATGTCACCATATGGAGACACCTACACACTTCCCATCGCACAGAGGCTATCATGACAGGTCACTGAGATTGTTGACGCTAATGATGGTTTTGCAAAACAACATTTCAACATATTGTACATTGTGCTAAATTGTGACAACATGATTACAATTTTTGAGTAAATACGGAAAATCAAAAAGTTAAAATAATTCAACATAAATAGTTAACTGCTACCAACTTTAGCAAGTGAGCTCCTGTTAGCAAGAAGAGCAATAACAATGTCTAAGTAATTCTATATCAATCAACTAAATAAGCCAATGTGTTTATTTAGTTTAACAAGGCTGCACATGCTACCTAACCAACTGATTAGCTAGGCTGGGTTGTAAGCGTGATTTATTACTGGGCAACAAAGCGAAGAGCCGCTATTAGCGTTGTTAGCATAATGCACAGTGCAGAGCGACCACTACGGCTGCACGGTAAATTATTGGGGAAACAATTACGTTGCATATATTTTGCCGAATGAAAACATACAGGAATTTTATTAAGGTCCTTCTTCAGAAAGACAGTGCGTCTTTATTTGAGGAACATATTTAGCAAGCTAGTTAGACAGCCAGGTAAGTAGCTTATCATGTGCAGCCTTGTTAAGCTAAATAAAAGCAGTAGGTGGTCGCTGTGTACCGTGTTTATTTATAGCAACAGCGTCTTGTCGGTCGATTCAGAATTACTTTTGAATTGTTGTTGCAGTAGCTAACAGGAACTAACTGGTTACATTCTGTAGCAGTTGTTGAGCTTGTTTGCTGAAGAGGGTCATGTTGCATAAAGAGTAAGAGAGCCACGACAACACTACTTTCATGAAACACAACACTATACAATAAACGTAATGAACATTGATGTTTTAAAAAGAAAATGTGACATAATGAAATGCAAATAAAAGCAAAAGAAAATGAGGCGTAAAACACTGTCAATGGGAAAAAATAATAAAAAACTGCATTTTGACATTAGTTCAATGAAATAAAAATTAACTTTTGCATAAATGTTTGATTCAATTGTGTTGTTTTTTTCCCAACGCTATTCTATATTTATGTAATATTGAACACTTTGGGGCTTCATAAGTAGGCCTAAATGCCATGATTGGACATCAAGCAGTTTACAAAGTCTATTATCTAAATGGTGTAATTGATGTGAGAATATGCCTGGCCACATTCCACCAGTAGCCCTGCAGTGTTTGGAAGGAGAAGAACATTGTCATCCAAGCACTTGACTTGAATTTTCCTCTGAGGTTTGATCATACACCGTATGAAAGGAAGAGGAGGACTGAGGGCCCTTAAACAAAGGCACTCTTCTCTTTTGGACAATACCAGCCGTCTGCATCTCCCTGCACCCAGAGACAGTATTAAGGTGGACACGTTTCTTTTGTGTTTCAGACGCTGTGATGGCTGCCAGGACTTGCAGGTACTGATTGGCGAAAAGAGGGGAACGTTTTGATGTGTGTGGGTGGAATGCAGAAGAAAAACCAATAGGAGCTCATTTTACTTGAGAGGACACCTACAGGCTCCGGTGGGAGATTCTCTGACAGAGCTGCCAACAAAGCTGGAGGTGGAGGAAAAAAAAGAAAAGGAAAACATTTAGATTATTTGCCCAATTTACAGAAGAAAAACTGTTGGATACCGGATGTTAAAGAATCTTCTTATATCCTTTCTGAAAATAACCCAATATAGACGATGTTATACAGTACCGGTGCCCAGGCCTTGCAGGGAAATAATGGGACATTGCATGGAAATGCTGACAGTGATACAATTTGTGACATTGGTACAGATGCCAGTTTTCACACTTTGAATTGAAAGAGAGACTACATTTTTTTATTTTACACTAATTTTTCTAATATATTTTCAAATTAACATTTTGCAACACACTACACACTGTGCTTGGATTGTTTTATAATGTAGTGCCAGTGATGATAAGCAGCAATGATCACACGTAATCAATGTTTGTATCAACATGTACGAACGTCACAAGATTTAATATTGTAGCTGCTGTTAACAATCATTCAATGCCTTCAACACAGGGAAACACATTACTACTATACTGTCTATAGAGTTGGCTTTGCAGTACAGAAACAAAACATAACCTATATATATATATATATATATATATATATATATATATATATATATATGGTTGCAGAGGTCCTATCTACTTTATGAGGTCATTAATATTGCAGGTCTCTCTAAACCCATGTGTTTTTCCACAGGTGTGCAGAGAGGTGAAGAGGCACTGACCCACTTCAATAATGAGGAACAATGAGATCCATCCGAAAGCCAGCGAGGGAAGGGGTTCGACCATCTCCTGTGTGCAGTCTATATTTTATTCATATGGATATGAACACTGTGCTGGAGAAGGGATAAAGACAATGATTAATATCAATATCCTGACAAAGGAAGTGTCTCTAAAACGGTTGGCTAATTTGTGCTCTAAAGAAACACTTTTATGGAAAAGACAAAAAAGCCGGGTGATTAGTTCGGGCTCATTGGTCTCGGAGCTTGGAAACAAATGAGTAATGCTTTATACACCACGTCCCCTCGTAAGCCCCCAACCCCCACCACACACACACACACACACACGCATGCGCACCCCTCCGTCCCACCCAAGAAGTGGTACCAGCGATTAGAGCACCATTAGTTGAGCACAGAGGAGGTTCAGCTCTGGACTGCACCAGATTTATGATGGCGGGGGCCCACGCACCAGTGACCCTCTTCATGCTGGCCCTTTGTAAGGTTCCACCATACATACAGTTAATGGATGCACACAATGAGCCTCAATGGCCCTGCAATGATGGATCTGGGGCATTGTGTGAAAAGCTCTACAGACAAACCAAGTATTTCAGAAGCCTGTCACCCAAACTTGGAAGTGGGAGGAGTGGGAGAGGAGCACACACTGCAGAAATGTTCCCGGGAAGATTTGGAGAAATATAATTGGGACACAGTACAGTATTACTGAGTGGTGTTTTTTTTAATTGTACATAGAGGGAGCAGAGTGGATTAGAATTTTAAAGAGGAGCTGACCCAGAAGTGTCATCTGAAAATGAGTGTATATGTATATACTGTAAATTAAGACTGGTATAAACAACGTCTACACACACAAATGAGCACAAAGGCACAGCAGAACCCTCAACTGAATAAAGGAACAAACATGTTTAATCTTTATGTCATAGACGTAATTGTGCTGAATTAAATTAAACCTACACTTCATATTTACTGACTAACATTCACTGAATAATTATAGTCATCCTTGATGTCATTTCTTGATATGTGTTTATGTCAAAATTCTTTGTACATCATCACTGCTGTTATTATTTTAGGTTTTAATGCTAGTGAGATTTAGCGTCCCATGTGTCTCAGCTGCAAGGTTTTCCTTGCCATGACTTTGTTTTCTATTTCTATTTTACCATGAAAATACTAGATAAATAAATAAGAGCACAGAGTATCGACTCTCAACCCCCACATGTTTAAGTTCTTATCTTAAAGTTTTAATCCATATTTGTTTTGGCTATAAAATAGTAAGTTGTTTTCACATATATAATTGAATTCACTCATCGATTAAAAAAAATATATTTTGTGTTTCTGTATCGCAATAGCAAAAAAAAGATTGATTTTAGTCCTGTGCTTAAATAAATGTTACTGAAGTGAACAAATATCGCCTTTTATACGAAACCATATTAGTCAAACCCTAATTGAGGTGAGTGGAAGATATAGCACCAAAACGTGACTTGTGCAATAATCAGAAAAGCCTTGAGCTGAAGTATTAAGAGGAAAAAGGGATGACGTGCAGGATTAAAATCAGTGAGCATTATTTACAACTTTGCAATCTCCGGCACAATTTGGCTAACTCTAAATCACACCCAGTTAACTGCCTCCATTTAATTCCACAGCCCCATTATATGTTTTTACTTGCCCTGTCCCCATCAGCACCCCATCCCAACGTGTAACCATTAGGCCTAATACACGAGTCGTCTGCTGAACTTTGCTTCCACTTACTGTCTAATGACCGTGCTTGGTAGGTATGGGTGTCACATGTCTTTTTCTCCTCAACAGGGATGCAGCTCTCACCGGCAGTGCTCACTGCAGGGGAGAAATGTGGTAATCATGTACAAGTAGGCAGATGGTGAACATGATATAAAATGGAGGTTGTTACATTGTCAGTTTGATTACAATGCACGGCAATGACCGGGCATCACTCTCTGACATCTCTTTTGTTGTTGTTTGTTCCCCGTTGTCACACCTCCCTGTAATAATGTGATAAGTGAGGAACTAAAGGCTGCTGTTTAATTTGCAAAGCAGTTGGTTTTTCACGTCCCAGATCTCTGTTAAGTTACACCGTGTTTGCGCGTACCGCCGACAAAAGCCATTGCTTGACATTAGTGTGGAAGTTATGATTAATGGTATGTAACTGCTCTCCCCCCCATTCCATCCCATGAACTGCAGTGTCAGAGAAACTTTGTGTTGAGGTGATCTGTTGCACTACAGTGCCTTCCTCCCACCTCGCTCCAATCATTGTACACAGTGTTCTCTTCCACTCAGCAGCTTTGATCATGTAGAGATTGTTTGCTCGAGCCTGTCACTGCTCTCTTTTTTTCTTCCAATCATTCTCAAAGCCAACAGTCCTGAACTCTGGTGACATGGAGAAAAAGGAAATCAACAATGGGCCTCATCTGCCAGACAAAGAGACAAACAAATGTGTACTGAGAGCGTTGTTACTAATGTGCAATCAAAAATAATTAAACTGCCAGTTAGAGTGGGGCTAATCTTTACAAACATTTGGCAAGAGGGTTTTGCGCTATGAATCTGCTTTGGCTTTGGATTTCGACGCCTGTCAAGGCACTAAACAAATGTTTGTCTTTTGGAGTCTTCCCAAACATTATGTACACATTGATATACTGGATATTATGAGACTAAGATACTATGGTATCACATTATTTATCATTTGTAGTTTTCTGATCATTTAAAACATGAGCTGTGGGACCCAATCTTTTAGCAAGAATGTCATATTTTCATATTCTATATTTATTACATTTAGAGATGACAGGCTGAAGCAAAAAATAAATAAATACAGAGCAACATTCACGTGTTTCCGAAGCGTAACTTCTCCCATGTGCCTGTGCAATGATAAGTGTGTTTTTTAATCAGGTTAAGTAAACACCAGCAGCAATCAGCTCCGTCCTAGAAGCATTCTCCTTCTCTTTGTCATCGTACAAAAAAGCTGCTGCTGCCAAGGACCTCTTAAAACCGAGTTCACGGTCACTCAGTCTGAGACAAATACCAAAGCTGGGCGCAACAGACAGTGAGAATGAAAGAGAAATGATGGAAGGAAAGGTCACATTGACTCCACAGTTAATCTCCGTCCTCTCCAGTCAAGTATACATAGTGACAGACAAATGAGCTCCTCTCAAATATATTAACACTATAGATAAATCCGCCATTATGCAGCCCATTGCAATGCTCAGGTGCCACTGTAAAGCTCCTGCAATAACATCTCTCCTTTGTATCCCACTGAGCGATCTCTCCATTAGCCCTGTGATTTGGAGTCTGATGAGTCTATCGCAGGTGACAGTGACAAGGAGGTCCCTCATTATACTTCATATACAAACTGATATGAGCACAGCTGTGCACTTCAAAAGTATTCCTGGATGTCCTTTTTGCTGCTTTCAGTCACTTTATCATCCAGACACAATGACACCATGTGGCCAATGAATTACAAACCAAGGCGGATCCTATAAAAGTGTGTCTCATGAATTATTCTTCACATATATTTAGCCTAAGGAGGAGAAATTGTTCAATTTAACAAGGGAAATATTATTTTCTTATCTTAAGGGCCAAGGGAAAGCAGAAAACAAATATGTAATGTGTAATGTCATAACAATTAAACACCTGGAGCTGAAATATAGATTTACAGGCTACTCATCTGAACTAGAACATCTAAATGACCTTGGTATTGATGTTGTGCCATTATAACTGTAAGAAAAGCAACCTATATGTTTTTCGTTCCACATCGAGCTGCAGTCTCGCCTGGCATTACAACTAGAGGGCATAAATAAGTGGATGTTCGTATTTAAAAGCAGGAAATGTGTGTGTGTGTTTGTGAAACAGGAAGAATCTGGCACAGAGCATATGGTCGCTCTGCCAGTCCTACTTTCACAGTTTGGTAGGTGCCAAAGTAGCCAAACTGATTTCTAGCATGCCATGTGTTTCAATTGTTCTCAATTTGCAACTCCTGAAACCAAAAAGAGGAGAGTGTAAAAGCAAAGGGAAAATAATGTGGACAGAACATTTTCCTTTTCGTCTATCTTTGCTTCAGCCAGATTTGTTTACCCAGGCAGCTTAGATTGCACATCGGGAAATTGTGTCCTACAGTATGAGCTGTTTGGTACTGAGGTTTGCTGACAATCCATCCATCAATGTCTCTCCATTTGACTGCAGTGTTGTGCTGATCTGATGTTTCTCCCCGCTGCATAGAGACCCAGTAGAGATACACAGTAATTCTCCTCCAGTTCACTGGACCCACACTTAAATTAAATAGCTAATAAACTCAATGGAGTTTCCGTCCTGCAGGGAATCCGAGAAATTCACATACCAAACTTAACTTCTGTCAAGGACTATTGCTTTTTTTTTGTTTTATTTTGTTGCATTGATTTTTGTACCAGAGAGACATGTTGTGTATTCCATTTGCAGTGGTGTGTGTGAGAGACAGAGCCGTGTGTGTGTGTATGTGTGTGTGTGTGTGTGTGTGTGTGTGTGTGTGTGTGTGTGTGTGTGTGTGTGTGTGTTTTTCCCTTTTTAACAAGAAGTTCAGATTTTTTCCTTTAAGAGGCGTCACAGTAGCACTCCGACATAAGGCCACACAAACATTTCTGCCAAGTATGGCGATGAGAAAAACATATTCATATTCTTGTTGAGAGCTAAAATGTGAAAATGTATGTGGATTTTGTCAGACGACGAATGATTCTGTCTGTCCCACTCCTCCCCACACGTTGGCTGTGATGCCAACTGAAAAAGAAGATGAAGAAGAAGAAACATTTTTTCTGCTGTTCAGTTTTGTCATTGCGGACAGGTGTCTCTAGCCTAAATGCTAATGTGGTTTAAAGCTAATGAACACATTACATCTCGTTCATTTAATCTTTACAAAAACTGAAGCATGAAAACGACATCTTGTGGTTTTTTGGGGGGTATCTGTGTTGGACGATTTTTTGGCCGAATGGTGACATGAGTGGTATTGATCTGCTCATCTTCCTCAGCACGTATTTCCCAAAAGTTGAACTAATGTCTTTTAAATGATGGATTTTCTCTCCTAGCAGGAACAATGACACACAACTAACTCATTACACGTTCAATCAAGAGTGCAAAGTATGACAGAGCTAATATCAAGCATAAACTTTCAGTTTCTAGGACTTCTGAGGGGCTTGAGGCCAGCACATTACAGCTGTGTGGTAATGTGGGAGGCTAAGACCAGAGGATCACTAGCTGAGCACTATGAGCTGCTATACTGTCTCTTTGCAAAGTGATTGTGTGTGCACAGAATGAAATCTGCCATAAAATAAATGTGTACAGAGACAAAGTATAGTCATATATCAGTGTTGATGTACTGTGCTTGGCTGTGTGTGTGTGTGTGTGTATGAGTGTGTATGTGTGAGTAACTTGAAGTGTCTATATAGAAGTCAGTGTATAGGTGCTTTTCCACAGAAGGGTATGCATAATGATTCTCTGTCTCTCTCTCTGGCTGCTCAGCGGAGATCAGCGGAGTGTCACAGGGGAAATAAACAGCAGCAGCTCAGCAAGACAGGCCTAATTAAACACAACACCTTAGCACTGCAGCCAGCAGACTACTGCAGCTTGGACCGGTCTAGACCTGACTGGCCTCGCAAAAAAGACCCGCCGTTGCCATGATCACCTGCTGCCATCGCAAGTGAATGCTAGGGAGGACAAGGAGTAGAAAGTAGAAGGCACTTACAGTAGCTCTTCCCTGCTCTGTGCAGCAGCTACACAGTAGAAGGCCCGGGCAGTACTCAGTCCGCTCAGCAATGAGGTAGTTCAGAGTGAAAACGTTGCTATTTCATCTTCCCAAGCTAAAGAAAGAATAATTTAAGGCAGAAAAATAACTGGGACTGAAGAACCTGCAATGTAGGTTTGATTTAAAAGTAATTTAAAGTTCCGGAGAGGGTTTTATAATCGTTTTATAGTTTTAAGAATTCAGATGTTTTACTTTAACTTAAACTTACAAAGTCGTAAAGCCACACCACTCCAAACCTGCAGGACTTTATTGTAAATATGTCAGAGCAGATTGTGGGGAAATGTGTATAAAGGGCTTGAGTTTAAATGGTCACTTAGTTTATATTTCATATAGCTTTTATAAAGATTTGGAGCACGGTGATACAGAATATATGTGTGATACTGTCAGACAGGGTGGACTACTTTACCAGTGTAAAAATGCATGTTAAGGTGTTAATTAAAATGTAAAAGTAAAAGGATGAATTAGTATAACTGATGCATTTATGTGTAAGCAGCATTTAAATGTTGTAGATGTTGTAGCGACTTTTAAACTACTTTATGTAATATTGGCAGTTTATTCTATAACAGTATGCCATCATATTTAATAAGCTTTTGCATGTAAGATATTAATGTGTAAAGTAACATGTAACTATAGCTGATCAATAAATGTAATGGAATACAAATATTTCCCTCTGAAAGGCAGTGGAAGTATTACGTAGCATAAAACGGAAGTGAAGTTCCTTAAAAGTACAGTACCTGAGTAAACGTACTTATATACTTCCCACCACTTAATAATATCTTAGATGTCAGGGAGTTCTTTTTTTTATATCACCACCAAGTAAAAAGCTATTACATCCAACAGAAATGTTACATGGTGTAAGTCCCACTTGCAGCGCAGCATTAGAGTTTGTGTAATACGTCATAAAAATTGGAAGAGATGTTTCACAGGCTACTTTCTCCCACCGGTCGATGAGCAGAGAAATGTTCAGCAAAAATGAAATATCAACGCTGCCCTCGTGTGATTTACCACAGCAGCCTGCAGTGAGAGCTGTGCCCGACTGAGTGTCTTTTTGTTAAGGTCTCACAGGAAATTACGACAAGCTTTTGTGAATGTTTGTGTGAAGGTGTGAATTGAGACGGCTGAGAGTGAGCCAAGTCTCAGCTTAGTCCTGAAGCTGTGTTCCTGCAGCAGAACTCTTAAGCACTGACTCAGGTTTCAGTTCCTACCATGTATTCCTATATAGACTTTCCTCCTTTATAGCACAGTACATAACAGATGTTGACAGCAGAGATGTTGGTGGGACAGAATAACATGCGGCATAGTGTTTGCATTAGAGTGAAACCTGGCATGAACCTCAGTCCTCTGATCTACTCAGCACCGTATTCGCCCGCTCTAACCTTGTATATTTCATTTGACCTTTTGACTCTCATGGTGTCACTTAAAATAAGCAGCTCCATCTCTAGTGCTATTCTTAAACCACTCATACTGCCAGAGAGAGAGAGAGAGAGAGAGAGAGGGAGGGAGGAAGCTTATTCCCAGTGTGATGTTTATCTGACATTTTCCACTGGCCCGTGACTCAGTGGGCCGTGATTGCTAGCAGAACACATCGGGCTAGCGGGGGCTCCACCAGCGTCGACTGTAGGGCACCATGTACTGGATGCTGCATGCCTGCATCCTTGCTCACATAAGAGCCAGCAATGACAAAATATTCCAGCAGGATTAGATGGGGATGGGGGGGTGATTTGGACCCATTCACGGCCCTTGTTTTGTGCCTCTGCATTGTGTGTGTGTGTGTGTGTGTGTTTGTTTTGAATGCATTCATGTGCATCTGTGCTTTTATTGTCCTGGCGTACACGCTGTGAATTCTTTGTCGTTTAAATCCAGGGCAACATTTTTTCTCTAAATTAATAATTCACACCATCAAAAGATTTTTCCCTCCAGAAAATAAATAAATAAAAAAGTCCTCCTTGAGTACTCAGACAGTCATTAAGACACAGAAGAGATTATAGAAACCAGTAAATAGGGAGGTGGCAATACAGTGCATCGTGTACACAGTGAAGCTGTCTAACATGTCCTTGTGTGGAGAGATACTGACAAGTGCGAGCTTCTGCTGTGGAAACTTAAAAGTTACAGGATGATGATAATTACTCTGAGAGTTTAGCTTTCATTCTAATCTTCTGATCCTCTCGCTGCTCGCCTGTTTAATGATGGGCAGTGAGAAGCTGTACAGCTCCCCCAAGATCACTTCCTTAAATCAAACAAAATGTATAAAAATCTATCTTCCTTTTTTCGTTTTTATTATTTATTTCATCTAGTGGCATGTGCTTAAATTCTGCATAATGACCACATCTCTAAAAATAGAATCCTGGAGAATGATATGTTCACCATTATATGTTATCCTCTGATAGGTAAGCTGTACTATATTGTACAAGATAGTTTGTTAGAGATGTTAAATGTTAAATGAAGATGTGCAGGAAGAAACCTTGAAGAAACTTGCCTAAGTAGCAGCTATATTGAGGCGTAATGGCCAGGTGTCCTGAAACAGCAGGCAGCGGATGGCACTCCTCCATATTCATATTTCACATTCATTCATATTTCACACTGGAAGAGTGATTAGCATACATATCATGTCATTTCAACCTGCCAACTTATTTCAAGTTTTATATCACTTTGGTTACTTTAACACTCTTTCACCAAAAAGTGCAATTTAATGATTCCAGATGTTACACACTAATGTATTTTAGTAATTGTATATGTTATGTGGGTTTCAGAGCATCTTGATGATCATATTAAGATATTTTAGAGCAGGCAGCAAAGGCAAAATAAACATTTTCTGAAGGGTATTTCCTCGTCCCTGATTCAGAACAGCTTTTAAGCAGTTTAGAACATTGCTTTTCAAAACCGCAAGGCCTTGTCATAAACAGAGCCACATGTGGGCCGGGGGCAGAGCCCGGTCACGAAAATCAGCAGCGTTAACAACCCGAAGCATTAGCCTCGACACCTTTTCCATCATTTTGTTTGTCTGCTTTCAGAAGAACGTTTACAGATAATTTTTCACAGCAATGGACAGAAGACTGTCCCCCCCCCCCCCAACCCCCCGCCATTCATTCCCGCGGCTCACGCTATGTGGACACAAATTACCTGACCACATCCGCACAGCACTCCGCATGTGTCCTGTGTCTGCAATTGTACATTGCAGTGTTAAATAGTCAATGAAAAAAAAATAAAGTATGTAACACAAAATGGGATAATCAAAGGTGTGGGGGGGAGGGGGGGGGGGGGGGGGCGTTACAGCATGGTATTTCTAGATGATAACAAAAGCAATAATCCATTGCAACAGTGGGTGTGCCATGATGCCAAGACATGATGAAACAGTTGAACACATTTCACAAAACAGCAGTGGAAGCTTAACATTGAATATAAGTAATATATAGAGACTCCTAACAATCAAGGTTAAAACACATACGTTTTACAATATAGAGACATTTTAATTTAATACAATTTCCTGGATATTTCCAAGATCTATACAAGTCCAATTCATTTCATATTCTAAATATTAGAATTGAGAATGAATGTTTGTATATGTATTTGTGTGCACATGTTAAACAACACAATTAGAATCTCAGAACTGACAGATCCATAAATCTTACATTATGTACCTTTAATAGATCCACTTATAAGGCTACAACCTTCTAAATCCGTGTTTAAGTCGAGCAATTAAGACAAAAAATGGATCCTGTACTTCTCCGGCACTTTGGTTGGATGTGACTTCCAGCACTGACACGTTAATAACTGCTCATCCCATCATCATTTGTTTGAATAGTAGAAAAGGCATCTAAAATTGGTAAGTATTACTTAAAATAAAAACATTTCTGTCTTCTAGAGGTCATCTCAATTTGTAAACCGGTATCTTTATAACCACAGGGAAAATAAAAGCAACATTTGTGAGCTTAAATTGCATTGACATGTTTATCAAAGCTCTTGGTGCCTCTGTATGTGATTGCTGATCTCTCCATTGGCACAAATAATATGCCCAGGTATCGGGGATTATTTCAATTTTCTCTGTTGTCACTTTCTTGTCAGGCTTGTTTCTAACATTTTCACCTAACTGAATGTACTGAACGTAAGCTTTTACTGTATAATTGCCTTTCATCTGTTTCCTACCTTGTGACGAGCGGTTAGAGTAAAATGAGAACAATCAGCACACTCTCAGAACGTAAAAACGAGTTTTGTTTTTAATGATCTTAGAGACTCTTCTTTCAGGAACATAACATTTCCTCTCACTTCAGTATTCTCTAGACTGACAGTACATCATCGCTGCAATAGGCTCTGTTGGTCACTTGCTTTCTAGACTCCACATGTCAAGTTTCATGACAGCAGTTTATCATTTATAGCTAGCAAATGCAAGCATGAGCACATAAACCAATGATCAAATCATGCATACATTTAGTTTTTAATCATAGATGTGTGAGAAACTGTAAGCAGCATATATTTTTCAACAGAAATGTCGAAGTGGGGAGAGTACATTTGAGAGATCTTCAGGCTTTTATCACATGTGCATTACATATCCATATATATAAACATTATATATTCATATATTGCATATCCATGTTGTTATTGTGGGAAGCTTGTAATTACCTCTCAAAATGTCTCTTTTGTGCATTGCTTTGTATTACATTTAGCTCCTTGTTTTTCTGTTTCCCTGCCTTCTTTGTTTAATTTAGTAAATTGGCCTGCTTTCATCTCTGTCCACTTCCACATCTTTTTTTGTGGTGAATATCCATTTATCTAGAGTCATGCACAGCAGGGCCACAAAAAGTGGGTTTTTAATACATATCCAACTGCGGCTTTAGTCTGTCTGTCTGCTAATAATCAACTTTTAAACAAAACGTTTTTGTGATTCCTTTTTAGATCTTTATTATCAGCTAGATTTTTTGAATTGATGTTATAGTTTCATACGTAATCTATTAACACAGAGTTGAGGAAAAGCACTCACGGTCATTGGAGAATACGCTAATTATATAACATATGTTCATTTAACTTAATTAAAATTGTCTGAAGTTTTCACAATGTCAAGTTGTTTCATCTAACAAGCTTGTAGTTTCTTCCTTCCCATGTTGCCTCAAGGTGTTTTTCTGTTTCAGTTTTATTGATTTATTTATTTTAGAACCCACTATGACAGAAATGATCTGATATGATCAAAAAAGTATGGGGGAAGCCTCGGCTCCTGCAGTATTATAAATTGTGGTGAGGGATGTGTTTTTGATTGCCTTTGTCCCCGGCTCTGGTGTAATCAAAGGGTCAGGCCGTGCTGCTCACAGCCGGAGACACAACATTTAATTAGTATGTTGTGTCCTTGCCCCCTCAGTCTCACTAACTCTCCTTTCAATGTCAGCCACTGGACACATAACTGTAATGATTACAGGGTTTGATTTTATAGTTCTTTGCAGACCTTTGATAGGAAGACCTTTCATTGATACACGTTCCAACTACCTGGACATTCCTCACATGGAGCATTGTTATGGTTCAAAAGCTGGCATTTCAAAAGTAACAGTTAATAAGTTTGTACCGATAAAATGAAAATAAAAAACAAGGTCCAAAATATCAAACCGACTGTGGAAAACGGACCATTCAAGCAACAAAGCCAGTCATACAAATTGATCTACACGGTTTCATGGTAAGGATGTAAGTCGAATGTGGACAGCATAAAGCAAGCTAACAGAATGCAAGGCATGGTTGTGACTCAAGGGAAATAAATATGCCTATAGCCACAGTATATTGGAACGACTCCTTTTCTATTTTCGATATCAGTTGAGAAGCCTGCGAGCAAGTTTAGACAGGACACTTAAATTGCACTGCCATGCTCGTCGATGCTTTACTCTACTGGCTGAAATATACATCCAAAGCAACCTTTGCTACAGCATGGTCTATACGAGCTCTCAAGTTATTGGGCTGCCCTGCTCATTAGGTTACTCTCTGCCTCAAAGACGCGCTTCAAGAACATACTAGACCGTTTTCCTCTCTGTACTGTGGCAATTTAAAATAAATGCAAATACTACATGATTCTCAGTGGAGACGGCAGAGATCTAGGGCTGTAGCCAAATATTAAAATTAGAATTTTAAATTGTTATTTGGCTGGTCAATACAAAGATTTGACTATTCGTTCCCTTTTTTTTTTCTCTGCCGGTCAGGGGGGGGCAGCCCACCCGACCCCTCTTGTAACACGGACCCCGTCTCGTTTACCATGCTTTGTGGGTGTGACATTTATGCCGTGTCATCACCATTCGTAACTTGTATCATATATTTTAGCAACTTGACAATATGACGGCTCACATCAAGTAACTGAGGGGTCACCGACAGACGGGGCAGCCCTGCAGGGGTCACTACTTCCCATCCCCAAGCACACTACACACCAAACAATTTCCTGCTTGTGCTGGCATGCATGTGTCATTATCTTTGCTCTGCTGTGATATGTGTGTGCTTTGCAATATCAGTAACCTTCAAGGCTTCATAGAGATGCTCCTTGGTGATGTGTCGGTATCTGCTGGTTGCTTGTATATGACTTAATGCTGCTGCTTGCTTCAAGTCAAGTCAACCCAAGGAAAGCCCGATAGTAACCAGCTTCCTCTCTCTAAACTATAGTGTAATATAACAATATAACAAACACACACACACACACACACACTTATGTTTAAGAATACCTGTAGCCTTGCACACTGGTTAGAACAGATTGCCTGTCATTCTCATAACAGATAGCACACACCTTCTCTCCTGGGAGACTCCACTGCATCCAGCCATCCATCCATTTTCAATACTAGCTTATCCTGTTTAGGGTCCCAATAGTGGTGCATCCTGTCCCAGCGTGAAACAGAGAAGCATATACCCTGGACAGGTTTCAAGTCTATCACAAGGCTGTAAAAATATAAAGGTGAAAACAACACCACCATTCAATATTGGTTCAGTCATGGGCATCTATATATACTGATGTTAAAAATATGGTGGACATACAGATTTATTAACTTATTCAATTCCATTTACCGGGTCACAAAAGACTATTTATTGATCTTGACATGCTTTATTTACAACCGTGATATCTTTTCAATGGTTTCAGTTTTTCTTTTCTTCTCTTGGCAATGGCTGCAGATCCACTCAGTGACATGTTAGATTAAAACTTAAGACCTGGTAAATTCCCAAAAGCTGTTGCTTGGGTTGAGGGTGAAAGAGATGGTTTGATGAGTAAACATGCACTACTAAAAAAAAACAAAACGAAGCCAAAAAAGCAAGAAAACATCCTACCAACAGGAGTTCTTTAAACCTTCACATTTCCATGCTGAAACAATCACCCATGATATAATGGGTATATCCATAATAATAGAGGAATGCAGTTTAATTATAGACGCTACATATTTTAATGTATACAATAAACACATGGGACAGTGATAACTAAGCTTGCTAGCTTGTTCAGGGATGTTTGCAATTAAATACAAAAGGAGAAACTTTTCTCTTTATATTTCTCAGTGTTAATAGAAATGGCATGCATTCCAGAAGGCATGGTCAGATAAACAATTATTTTAGATTCATGTGAAGTTATTACTTTTTTTCCTCCCCACATCGTTAAATGCACCATATGTTCACAGAGTCCCAACGGGTATGAAGCCGATGGATCTCAATAGAGTTGCATATGATCCCGGACAGGTTGGAGGAGGAGATATTAGACTAATGAGTATAATTATAATCGTAATGGCCTCACTGTTGTACAGTGCTGTTAGTAAAGGTTCAATGTTCTATTAATTCTGACCTCTATCTCTCTCTACATTTGTCTTATTCCCTCTCTCTACATCACCTCCTGTTGTCCTCTTGGTGTCTGTGCAGACTGTGCGCACACATCCATGTTTGAGTAATAACTTGCATACATATGTGTAGGTTGTTGGATATGTAATCACTCCCAAGTTGTCCATCTGGTGACCTGTCTTTGTAATACGGCCATTACGGAGAGTCAATGTGACCACATGGTAGCATAACGACACGTGTGAAATGCAAATGCAGAATAATTGAATAGAAGAGCATCTCAAGTTCATCAATATAATAAAGAATGAGAATGTTTCTCATAGACACGCAGAAGAATGCAGAAAGAGGGTTCTAGAAACTAGTAATCACCAGTGAAATCTGGGGAATTAACATGATGCACTTTAAAGGAATAGCAATTGCTCCTGATTAAAAATTATTGACCATTTAAAGATCCATTTTGGATTACACTGAATCAAACGGCTTCCTGAAATGCGAAAGGGTGGGACTATTGACATTAACGTTATAATAATAATCCACATTTTGATACTATTTATGGTGAGCACATTTCTGCAGAAACCACCCAATGTATTTATATTTAATAGTTTTGAGTTCACCATTCAGCAGGATGCAAATTCCCCTCACACGCACGAAGGATTCACTGGAAACGATGCAGCATGTAAAAATGTACCGCACTGTTTGCTGTCACTCTCTTTACATTCGAGCCAAATTAATTTACTGCTAATGCAAACGATACATTTCCCACTGCTGCTGCTTCACATTAAAGTCGTTCAACTGGCAAAACAACGGGTGGCCTTTATTGTGAAGCAGCCGCAGTAAACACAATGTATTTGTCACTGAGCTGACCGCAGTCGTTCATCAAAAGTGCATCTACAAAAAACTAAAACGACCATTCTTTGAATTCTTTTAACAAAAACATTGCAGGGAGTAAATGGAGCGGTCGGGAGCAGCCACAGTGAGCTGTTAGATGAAGAGCTGCAGGTGACAGGTTGCACACCTCCAACTTCTCAGCGAGGTAAACACATGTACAAGAGCCCTGCTGTTGAGTGGGAAACTACTTGCAGAATCTCTCTCTCTCTCTCGACCACACAGAGCTAACTTGTAACATGACGCTGGCCTGCCACAACTTCTTTCCGTGAGTTCAAACCACCACGTTTAATCGAAAAAAGACTCCAATGCGATGCCCATGTTGCTCTGTGTCTGTTGGATGTGCGAGCAGCCAATCTTTTTTATACGAATACTTTAGCCCTAAGCACTTGATAAGCTGATGGTATATCAGCACTATGTTGTTGTGAGTTTGTTTCGGAGTCTTTCTTCTCTCTAGTGGTAAACACTTAATGCAGGTTTAAGAGACATTCATTAGCGTATGACAGCAAACGACAGACTTTCCTGAGGGACATCTTATTTGTACTCTAAAATTTCATGTTTAATTCATTATTAGACCGGAGGCATTTTGCAATAGCAATACTGTCAACAGAATACAGTAAAGTATAAACAGACAAATTGGAAGCAAAATTGATCCTGTTATGTTCCTGGGAGTAATGCAGGAATAAATAAAAAAAAGAATAATGCACAATGTTGCCTTTTATAAAGTGCACAAAAACTTCATGTGTCAGAACACTTATGATTTATGAAGCCTTCACTATATTGGTCCAGTATAGTTCATGACAGCTGGCAAAGCCATTAATCATGTGATGTGTATCTTGCACTTCCCTTGGGGCTGATCTACTGTCATTGATCATTTTCATGTCAACAGCAACGGGCCCGAGACACAGCCTGGAGATATTAAACGTTAAATACAGAGGATGGTGACTTGGCTTCCCTACATGAGATTCCTTAGTTGGACTTATGGCGGGTCCATACTGCATCTCCACCGGCCCTCTGAGTCACCTTACCTGTTTATTACATGAGCGGTCATTTTCAGCGCAGATAATCCCTTTTTGGATTAACCTGGATGTTCACTGATGTGGTAAATATAAAGAGGCATCAGTTTGTGCTTTCATCTTAATTAAAGATGGGGGCTCTGATTTCAGGCAGATTAGATGGAGGTGACTCTTTGGAACACATCACATTTGACTTTATCCTCAGGTAGCTTAGGTAAGGCATGGTAATCAGCAGCAGTGAGAACAAATATCTATCATAAAAAGACATGCGGACTCATAACAATAATGATTGTTGTTGTTATAAGTGTTTATCTCTCTTGAAGTGGACAAAAGGAACAATGTCACAAATAACAGCCTTTCTCACTATGACCTCACTAGAAATAATCAACTTGTTCCATTAAACAGCAAGAATACTTAAAAAAAAAAGGCTATGGACACCACAGCAGTTCAAACAAGCATGAGTACATTGATTAAATAATACCTTCAATCAATCAACAACAGTGTTGGGCAGTAACAGTAATGTGCTAACTTTTCTCAGCAAGCAGTCGTGCAAGGAAAGTACAATTTCAAATGAGGTCATTTCATTACATAACACTCTACTACTTTGACATTTGTGGCAGTTTGAATGCCAAACATGTCAACTTGGCTCAGAAGGGAAGGGACATTTCTTTCCGAAAAGAAAAGAAATAAAAGTCCTTTTCATTTCAAAATTGTCTTATTCACGTTATGTGCTCTTAGCTGGATTTATATCCCCGGATACGCTGCGTTTAAAGACATGGAGCTGGATTGAATAATGACAGTAATGTAAATAACTAATTAATATAGACTGAAGTAAACACATGTGTTTGAATGGTCTTTGAACTTTGCACAAGTGCAACTTCTTTCCCAGTTTATTCTTCTTTTAGTGTCTTTTCTTTTCAATATTTTCCTTTTTCAATCTATGTGCTACTACAAATTTCACAATTTATTTCTTTCTCTTTTGAGCAACAGCTTTGGGCATGCACATTTGGGCTGCACAATCCCATTGTGGATGTGTTTTGGGTAACGTACGGTAGAATGCTCGTCAGATGATGCATTAAAATGATTAAGATTAACCGAGTTAAAGCAAAAATCTATGACAAGGTGTACTAACGCGAACGCAGACCTAAGCTAAAATTGAGCTATCCTTCATGTCATTGTTTTAAATTTCATTTTGTACCGTTCACAAACTGCTAATGGGTGTCCACCCCCTCAACAAACCAGGTCATTGTAGAGCCTGACAGTGATTGAACTGAACATTTTGAGAAGTAAAACTGTTGCTGCAGAACGCCTCACCACCCTGTTAAAGTTCAAAGAATATCAATAACTCTTAGAAACATGGTAATCAAGTTGCACACTGTACACAGTGTAGACTGCAGCCAATTTTCTGCGGAGATTGTGAGTAAAGCCCTCAGCGCTCAACGGCAATAGTGTTTTAATCACTCTGTCGCAGACTTGAGGCCAACTTTAAGAGCACAGTGAGACATGATGAATGATGGCTTAGGCTCAGCACAACTGGTGTAGTCTGCAGGATTACTATGATGCAGCGATGGAAAAGGCTGATTAGTGGCATCTGGGGGGGATGATTAATTGATGCAAACACATTTCGATTTAACGACTCTTTGATCAATTATTAATGAACAGATCCCCCCTACCCTCCCCCACACCTTCTTTTATTATGTACAACTTCAATTAACAGGCTCTTGGCTTTGACCTTTCACTGCCCTCTCCTGCGATTCTGAAACACTGGAACTCTGCAAGCATGTATGTCTCAAGAAGCAACAATTCATGCAGATTAATGTGTCGGAGAATAATTCTCTTTCACATGTGTGGTGTCATTAAGAGGATTTAGGAATGATTGAGAATGATTATAAATTAAGACTTCAGAACATGTACATGCTTAGGGAGAGGGGGAGTTATTAAGTGTTCAATTTGTACCCAGTGATCTTCCTATGAAGCTGTTTCTCCTCCAAAATAAATGAAATGTAACAAAGAGCCTGATTCCTCATTTCAGGACAGTTATTGCTGACATTCTTGTGGAAGCTGTAAATTGGTGCACAGATTTCTCTAAGGACCTTTAGGTGAGAGAGTACTCATGAATGTGCTGCCAGTAAGTTGGAAATTGTTTCCCTCAAGGCATCACTTCCTTCATTCTTGTAATCTTGCAGACTTGTGGAGCGACAAAAAAGCAAATGAAAAAAATAAACACCTTTTGAGAATTGTGCTGGGGCCTTACTGTTAAAATGCATCCAGTAGAGGAAGGTTTTATTGGTGTTTCTGTGTGTCAGGGAGTCATGGGTGATATTTGACACACTGTGAGAAACCTGCAAATGTGATCACTATGTTTGAAATGACTCTACAATGGAGGGCAAACTGCATTAGAAAATGCAATATGTAAGAGGATTTTATCGATTCTGTTTATGCAGCAGACAGACTATTACAGTTAAGGTCAATTGTTTATGCATCACAAATTAATTATAATGGAGTTTATAACAAAGCAACCTGCACTACTAATACATCTCTTTTGATTGAAGGTTTCTATAATCTCTCATATCCAGACCTACAGTATCTCCACAGCAGTGTCAGCAGCGCTAGAGAAAGGTCTGGCTCTACACATTATCATTCTGGTATAGAGGTGGAAAAGAAAAAACTGCTCTGGCTTGTTTGTATTTTACACTAATCACAATCATCTTGGGCGGCGCTAAGACCAGAATGCAGCGACGTTGCTATGCAAAATAAATATCACAGGTAAGCGGAAGGGGAGGAGAACGACGGCTGAAATAGACAGGCTTATACTCACAGTCTACATCCTGTGGAGTCAGACTAAGGTTTTTATAATTTCACTCGTGTTTCCAAGAATCATGTTGCTCAAGTGTTTGGCTGTTTTTGAAGTTCAAAAATTGTGCATGGCCCATAATACTTTGAAACCCATTTTGGTAAAAGGGCAAATGATGCCTTTCATATTATTTTATTGCTGTCACATTTCCTTTTATTGGTATGTTTACTCAGAGGGAAATGCTCTCTACCACTTCGCTCTCCCACACTATAAATAATTCATTAAGGAGTCAAGAATAACAAGGGTATAAAGAAAAGTATATATATATTGCTAGTGATCTGGGAGGCAAGCCAAAGGATATGTCAGACACAATTATGGTTAAAGGGGAGAATAATTCCTCTCATGTACTGCTTTGGCCCCACTTGTCATTTTGGCTCTGTTCTCGGCTCGTCTAGCCAGTGTGGATGGGTGCATTAAGACACACAGGTGGACTGATAGGGGTTGAAAGTGACCCTCTGCTCTCAACATTGGCGCAGAGCTGCAGAGCATCAGGCTAAGCCACTTTGACTCTCCCGGCTCTCTTAATTGCTCAGTGAACCTGGCTGCAGCATGGAGCTCCCTGACTTACTGGTCCCCTGAGAGTGTATTACGAGTACTCTGTCCAACTAATCGCCTCCTTTGTCCCCCATCATCCCCACACAGTTTGTGCACACGTAGTGACAGGCCATTCATGATACTAGCACCTTCACCTCTTTCTCCTGAGGTTATAATTTCTCTTTTTCCAATGTGATAAAAAAAACATTCAGCATGGATTTCTTTTATATATAAACACTTAAATGAGTGCTACACGCTAACACACACCGGCTACTATCAACATTCAAGGACACAGGGTAATTAGATTTATAAAGACTGCTCTTGGTCAAAGTGCTCTTGTAAAAATATAAAAGAGGTTTCCGGATAAAAGGTGCAAATTAATTTGATTTCATTTTTTTGGGAATTTACCCAACCCTTTGAAAAGAGATACACAGCATCCGTTAGAAAGCAGGGAATGTGACAAATTAGAGAAAATGCTGATAACTTTATTTGGCAAGAGAAAATATATCTCATAAATATTTTAATGTCATCCCTTGATCCAGATAAAAATGTATAACGTTAAAAGTGCATGTTTACCGGTAAAATACCATTGTTTATTTACAAAGCCATCTATCATAAGATTGCATTATGGCAATACTCACAGTGTCAAGTGTCCAAGCTATAACTGCGAGCAAAAACATGTATAAATGTAAAATATTTTATGTGAGTCACTCAAGCTACACTGCAAGAGCTAAAATCCAAACAAGACTAGGGGCAACTTTTTTGAAGTTATGATAAAACTGTTTTAATATTTTATGGAATGTTGGGCTGGCTTTGTGAGTTGGCAGTCTGAGATTTTACACCCACAACGAGGATGAGTAGAAAATATATTTCCACAGACTACAGACCACATTCTCTACCTTCTTATGGAGTGATAGATTTCCATCCTTCGTTTAATATTGTGTGAAAAGAAACATTTAATACTATAGCACATGTGATTATAACACTTTGGCTTGGATCATTGTTTTAAGATAGCTAGTCAAAGAAATTCACAGGCCTATTATTAAAAATAGACTATGAACTGAATCTACTACTGAAACATTTAGTGGGAAAAGACAATAACAAAAACATGCAGTACTAAATACATTTGTATTGATATAAATGCTTTCCAGAATTCTGTCAAAGTAACCCAGTAAACTGAAACATCAATTGTCCAATCATAGCTTAGCATCGGTAACAATGCACACCACAACATTTGGGTTTTTTAACACGATTAAGTTGTGTGCTTGGGGCTGTAATACTGGAGATAATTCACTACTGCTATTTCAGGTAATATTCTTATTTGGCATTTTAAACACCCCATTTTCAGCATTAAAACTATTAAACTGTTGTATATATATTTATTTTTTTTACATATCTATTGTTGTTATTTGTTATAAATGTTTCTACAATGCCCACATTTTTTACTATATCTTCTCTATGTTTGTATATATTTTTATTCTAAAAATGGAGCAATCATTTCTGATTGTGATATAGTCATACAGTATATCAACATCATGTCATATTAAAAAATCTCATCCTGGCTTAGATCAAACTGCTCTATAACATGTTGGTTATTGGTCAATCAAAAACTGTATGTTACCTATAGATGTCTGGATAAGAAATATCCGGCCCCTTTGTTCAAACGGAGAAGACTGAACGGGCATGACGGTAGACCGATCAACCTTAGTTTATTAAGCTATAGCGAACACGCAGGTCCTGACAATATATTCTAATATATTAGGTTTGTAGCCATTACTTGCACATTTAACACTCCTTTTACAGGGTTCTTGTTTTAAAATGAGTGAGCTAGAAACATTAAAAAGTCAGCTGAAGAGCATGTTTTCATTCAACTCATAGAGCTAATGTTAGCTTAATTAGCTAGCTAGCTACAGCTAATAAAATATATCAGCAACAGTTATTTCAACTGCCATACTCCTAGTCTGTCTGACAGTAACAACCTATTGTTTGAATGTTGAGAGATTAATCTGTCTTCATTAGGCTATCATCTAAAAAACCTGCAAGAATGAATAGATTGACATGCGAAGCAACAGTAAGGGCGGGTTTAGTGAACTTAGTCACCTGCCCATTTTATTTTGATGATAACTGTACAAGGCTGTACATTGACATTGTTTATAATAAAATCCCTAGGACTACTGTATTGAGATTATACAACTCTTACCGCCACAGCTTTTTCTGTGTATTATTCATGAAGAACGTTTTTTGAAAAACAATGACTAAATGTGAAGGTTGAATATTTAAATCTATGAATCATTTCCAAAGTGTCATTTCAAAAGCAAAACATTGCGTCCTCAAGTAAAAACACTATTTAAGTTGAAGTTGCATCTTGACAGTTGGAGTGGAGTCCAGTCAGTCCTTCGCCATTGTTTCGATGGTTGAGGCAGAGCTGAAGAGGATTTGAGCTGAAGAGGATTTAAACATGTGAATATGTTTGCCTTGCCGTACTGCACCTGGTGCTATGGTGGAATGAATATCAGCAAATCAACTAAAACACATTTCCCATAATTTTTCTTGACATAGATTATGCCTACCATAATAAATAAAACTAAACCAATAGGAGATCTTGAGCAAAACACTAAGGTATTACAGAAAATAAATTAAAGTATTGTGTCTATTGCAGTTGAAAACATAACTCAAGTGCTTCATTGGAATCAGCCCCATGACCTGCTGATAGCCCCTAATCCACACCGATGATGTATAGATGGAAAACAGATAACATGCATGGATGGTTAGGAGATTACAGATAACAGATACAGTGTATAGATGGATATTACTCTGTGCAAATGACCTTAGCTGTGGTTTCATTGAAGAACATCTGCCCTTTTTGCATGAGCTATGAATTGATATTTGGGACATGACCTTTAAAAACAAAGAGATATTTACCCAAAGGAAGGTGTTGGCATATTATCAGGCGTGAAGCGATGAAAATATCTCCATGCAGTATGAGGTTGGCTGAAAGCATTAGGAAGAGGATAATGATGGTCTCAATAGCCCTTTAAGTGGTTACATCTTATAATTATAATGCAAAGCCAACATTAAATCTCTCATCTGCCCATCTTTTATCCTTTCTCCATACAATCCAGATCTTCCTACCCATATCTCTCCTCACTCTAAGGTGTATATATATATGCACATAATTTATTTAGCTATGTTATTCAGAAAACACATCGTCTATTCAGACAAACACCCGCCTCATTTACTGCGTGCAAAGATTTTTGCTTTAGTTGAACATGATGTCAATGACAGACAACGTTTTTCAAATAGGAAATTGGAATATAATTACTTGCAGCTTTTATTGTACAATACATGGTTGCTTCTTTTCATTCTAGTCTTTGTTGAGCTAAGAGCACTGTTGATAATGTCTACTAATGCAAAGTGCTCTTTGTGCTTTCGAATGAGGCTGTGCTTAGTATCAACAGTGTTAATGAAGACTCTTTTCTGCACATTGCCACACATCAGTAATACATGGTTATGAGAGATTTACCTCTTTCATCCCCGCATGGCTTTCTGTCTGCCTCTTTGTATTTCTTTCTTTCGTCTTTCCCTCCCTTCCCCTCATCTCTCTCGCACTCCATCTTTCTCTCTTCCTCTTTTGGTTTCTCTCCCTCCGCTGGCATCAAAGAGGTGGATAACCTGAAATGAATGCATGTGTTAATCACCATCTCCTAAGAATTAAATGATCTCCAACCACTCTGACAATTCATGTGCAAAACGAGCTCTCAGTATTCATAAGCACTGCGATGAGCATTTACATGGATAACGGTGTCAAAGCATTAAGTGGGAGGTTCAGAGAAAATGGTTCTAGCAGGATATCAAAACCTTTCAGTGTTTTGTGTGGACTGGTATCCTTCTCTATGTCTCTGTTGCATTCTGTAACCTAGATAATGTTCATAAAAATGAATTGTTTATATCAGGTTTTAGAAGTTTTCTTTCCCTTCTCCATCCAATTACCTTGTATAAGTTATTCACAACAAACATCGACAAACAATTACATTGATAAGGAGCTTACAGGAGTTCTGAAAAATGATACATCATTTGGTACACTGGCATCATTACCAGGCTTCTACACCCACAACTACAGCTTTATGAAGATGAAAATAAGAATGTGTACCATTTTTATTCAAATCTTTAAACCTGCATTGACATATTTTGTGCCACTAGGGGGCAGCAGAAACAACAGTGACGTCTTATTAGCTTCACATCGATTTGGCTTACCTACAGGCTTTTTATACATACCGTCAACATAATCATTCATTTTGGAGTTATGCTTCTGGCCACTTGATTAATGTAAGTCCAACATTAACTCTCCCCTTGGCTCAGTTTTTTTGGACTAAACCAAATCGTGACAAAATGATAGGTCGCTTCAGCATCTAAATGTTTCGCTATGTTCACCAGCTAGTTGCTAACTTTGTCTGTCTGCTGGTAGATGCCGGGATTTGTAAATAACATGAGTATATTGAGTTCTTCAATTTATTATGATGATTATGTCAACTCCTCCTCTATTTTGCAGTAAAGAACTAGGTAGCCTGCAAACACTTCATCTACCCGGGGGGTTGATGGCGGCTCTATGGCACAACCTCGGGTTGAAATTACGTGCAGATTTGCAACCAAACCACAGAACCGGATTGACATTTTTTTTTTTATCTGATAACTATGGAACAACCAATTAGTCTAAACCATTACACAATGAAGACGTTTATTGTCCAAAACATTTTTTTAAGTTCTGGACTGTTCTTCCATGTTAGCTCATCTGTGTAATAACATGTAATGTTATTCCAGTAAGATATTTCCAACTGTTATATTCACTTCAGGTGGTTAAAAATACAATGTAATACATTTGAACAGCTAATGTAAGGTTTCTGTAAATGCCTCTTTCTAAGCACTGCTAATCACCTGCAGCCTCTGCTTCTGAAAATAATCTATAGCAATTACTCCTTTTGGTTGTGATGTTTCTATCGTTGTCCTATCAAGCCCGGCCATATGACGGAATATTATTATTATTTCTTTCAGCTTATCTTTTAGGTTGGTGGTGGACATTGCAACAAGAGGAGATTCAGGGACAGCCTGAATACATATTCAAATCAGTAACGCATTCATACAGTTCTTTTTTCTTATAGAATATGTACGGTACTATGAAAATGTTATTTCTGTTTCTTTTGTGAATGTGTCGGTCCATTTAGTGCAGTATGATTGTCAATTTTTCTTTGCGCTTAAGTGCCCACTTAGTCGTATTTTCACACTTTCATAAGGCACACAAACAACAACACTGTGCTTTCTTGAGGTATTTGCAAGAAAAATGTTGTGCTGGAACTGCCGTGTGACAACAGTATGACATGGAGTGCATTTTACTCCATTTCTTTAAGTTCTTAAAATGAGAAAATACTCAGTACTTTTCATTTGTCAAAGATTTATTCACACAGGAGTATACAAAAATAGGCTTAACCATGTGGTTATTTCATAAAGACTATTTATCTATGTATTGAATTACCAGAAAACATGCTAAATCGTGATATATATTATGATTAAGATATGAAATTACCAATATATGGAGATATAGACCTACCATGTCTCTAAAGTAATATGCGTTGGTGTGGTATTGTGTTAGAGATGCCAGTAAATATTATGTCATTTATACACATTTTTCAGACCATCTCTCGTTAAATATTCATTTTTTCTATGTATGGTTAAACCTTTTGCTTATTCATCTGTCAAGTCAAAATAGCTGCAGTGCTAAGGGCCAATGTTTAAGAATCGACAGATCTCAAGGAACAAAGTCACACAATAACACAAACAAACTAACCGATTGAGGCAGCGGCGACCGGCGACTCCTGTGTTCTGTGAGGTAAAATGACTCTTTTTGTCAATGGGGTCTGGTGGCTTTGAAGAGAGCATAGATAACTGCTTCAGTTCCCATTGGAAAGGGCATCATACAACCCCACCATCAGTTTAAAATCCAAACTACCCCTTTAATGTCTTTGTGATGGCAACTTTATCAAAATGATGTTGACAGTCCCAATTTGAGCAGTCAGTTCTAAAGGACCAGTGGTCTAGAGCTATTGAAACCTTTTCAATGAGCAGACTTCAAGACCAAACGTCGAGTCTAGTTCTCCAGACCTTTCAGTACTTTTAATATCCTGTGATCTGTAAGACAGAGAATCTTCACAGACTGCCATCTTGCTGTGTGCAGAGATGCTGAGATGAGTGGCTACAGTCCTTGTGGTCCTTTCAGCCACTCTTTCTTTTAGGGGCTGAGGAAGAGATTCCCACCACAGGAGTCAACGTCTGATCATAGAGTTATGAGACGAATGTGGGTGTTTTCGCTACAGGATTTACATAGCCAGAAGGACACCGGCAGTAGCCGTAGGTAAATAGTGTGAGAAGTGTTTTTTTCTTTTGTAAATGGTGCTGTGGAAAGAGCAGATGTAAATGAGCAAAACAGTGAAAATGTGTGTACTGTATGCTTTTATACGTCTAGTATTTTGAACCCAAGGGATCCCAAATATAATGTCTGTTGCAGATGAGCATTTACGAGTAATTGAAAACACTATGTCGATTCATGATATGACATTAAGCCGTCCTCTCTACACGGCTGAAGTGGTTTCATTTAGTCAAGGCAGAGATTTTTGTTGTTGATAACTTTGTTTTTTTCTAAAGGAGAAACAGAATCAAGAGAACTCAAGCAAATGCTGTTAAAGCAATCAACAAACTCTACAGAACTGAGTGGAATCACTGAAGTGCTGTTGGAAGAGAAAAAGGACTAAAGAAGTATATATTCTGGCCGACGCAGAGTTAGAACTATAGGAGTAATCAGGTGCATAAAAGCTGGGTAACCACACATTACAAATAACCATATGCTCAGCTACACATATCTTTGAGTTCAACGTTAACTTAGGCGATTCCAAATGGCATTACTATTAATGAACATTAAGTAAGAACATGATAATAGTTGTAAAACACTGACACTTCAAGGAGAGAGATGATGGTGGATGTTGAAGACCACAGAGCAGCTGTTAATTAGTGTGGAGGTAATTTCAGCAGAAAACTCAAACTTATGGAACTGAATAACAATGAAATGCGTTGGCACTGTAATAAAGAGAAAACGCCATTTAAAGAAAAATTGATATAGAAAATAGTTTTGAAGAAAGTTTTACTTATTTTATCTACAATTATTAAAAAGAACATCACCTTAGACCTAAAGTTATGTTTTTTAAACTAAGAGGATGATAAAGGTTGGCCGCATTTCAAGAAAAAGATAGTATCTGTTGGATTTATGAGTGCACAAAGAATTATAGCCACTAGATAAATGTTCTTTATTGTCCACAAAAGGGAAAATAATTCTGCTCAGGTCAGTACCATGCAGACAATAAAATACAATAAATAAAGACAGACACCACAGTTCAAAACATGATTCTAAAAGACAAGGTTATTACATACTCCTAATTCTGTGAGTGTGTCTGGAGAATGCACACACACACACACACACACACACACACACACACACACACACACACACACACACACACACACAAATACACACACCTTCCAGGCAGAGTGGGCCAGAGGGGGGCTTTTGGGTGGTTATGTTTGTTAAGAAGCCATATATAGCAAAGGCGATGGAGCTGGTCCTGCCCCCGTGTTTGTTTTAAATACTGGGCAGCATATCTCCTGCCAGAGGGCAGCTTCTGCCAGCAGGTTATCAGTTGAGCTCGTCACCATCTTAGTTGCTTTCTTCACTTTCCTCTGGTCGAAGGTTTCAAATACCCTGGCAAAGAATAATTTGTATCAATCAATTTGATTAGAGATTGACAAATCTTCTGTGTGCACATGTATTCAATTTGAATGTATGTATGCATGTATGTTATTATACTCATAATGCGTGGTGTATATGCTTAGATGTGTACTCTTTATGAGTATGCACCAGTATGTATTGGAATGTGTATGTAGTTATATGCTTGCACTGATGGGTTAGGGTTAGGGTTAGGGTTAGGGTTAGGGCATACATACTGTATGCGTGTATGTATAAGTGTCCGGACGGATAGATGGATATACACGCGTGTGTACATGTATGTTGTGTATATACTGTATGTATGGAAGTAAACTGAGACCAGTGTTTATCCCTGGACATGGATGTATGCAAGGAACCTACTCAACCATTTCGTCATTTGTTTATAAACCCTTTTTTCTGTACTTCACATGATACACGCGTTTGTTGTGTAAAAACATATTTATCTGCACATGAAGAAAAATACAGACATTCTTTTAATGTCACCCCAACAGAGACGTTTCTTGGGAATACAAAATCTGGCCATAAAAAGGCTTCCTAAAAAACACCAACCCCAATTACATCCACCAGCTGTCTATTCTGATGACATAGGAAGAAACAATTGCAGAGAAGACATTCGTGCAGAGCCAAAACAAACCTCTCTTTCTATAAAATCAAAGAACAAGAAAAACAAACCATATCAAGCCCCATTCTCTCCTCTAGTACAGTTTTACCATCTTTACTACTGACATAATCGTTGTATTTGTTTCTCTGTAACCGGCTCTTATTGTATTTACTTTATTAAACCAGTGTTGACGAAGATTAATCTCATTGCTAATGTACATCTCTCCATTTTATCTTGTGTTGATACAATTTCATCAGCCTTTTCAGCCATTTCATTCTTGTTTTTATTAAGTATTTTCACTCAGGAAGTTTACTTTTGAATAATGCAAATATATTCAGTAGAAATTCAGTAGGGGCTAAACTGAATTAAAGAGTGAGTAGAACTTTTGTTTTTAAAACCAGCAAATGATCTCCAATTCTGCCAGTTTATAGGATAGCTTCATTTTGATTTAATATTGTGTTATTATTATTATTATTATTATTATTATTATTATTATTTTTATTATTATTATTATTATTATTATTATTATTATTATTATTATTATTATTATTATTATTATTATTATTATTGTATTGCAGCTGCAGAGAGGGACAGTTTGCAAAACTTTCTTTCGCAGTGCATTCAAGTCCAACTCAAAAGCAGAACAAGGAAACTGTTGTGAAGAGGATGACCTGAATGTAGTTGTTTTTTTATATTAAAATAATTTTGTGCAGAAACTGACTTACAAGTGTTAAATGTCATATCATGTCATATTGGAGAAAATTGTATTTAATTTTAAAGCCTTTATCTGCCGATGTCGTTGTGCATCTCTACATGCTGTAGTGAAATGATTGAAGACAAATGGATTACTTGAAGAACATTAATAGAAGGTGGGTGAATTTACCCGAAAATACCTACAAACGACATACCCAAAGTAAATTGAAAGCTGCTCTTCAACCATTTGCACCAGCTGCATGATTTTGGTCTCATTCAAAAGATAACTCTCTTATTGTTCTTGCAAAACAGTGAAGAATCACTCCAAGTGCTTCTGGCACTGAGTAATAGTGGTCTTAATATACTGAATTTGAAGAAAATACACTCCGCCAGAATTTCTTTGTTGAAAAAGATGTCTGAAGATGGGTATAGCTGGTAGTCCTGCGCTGAAATACACAATAGAAACATAGAATCAAGTGTTATCAAGTTCACCACCAAACTTCAGATAAAAAGGATAAAAACTTAATTTATTAGACAGGTTTGTCTAAGAGTAACACCAGGCGTACACAAACTGTGCAATATGTTCATGTACTGTACATATTATAATATTTATTAATTAATGTTATTTTTATCTATTTATAAATAACTATTATTTACCCATATTCCCTGTTAGTAGTAATCACACAGAGTAAGTGAAGTATAAAGACATTTCTTTCTAATATTTATATGTTTTTTTTGTATTTCTTTCTGTACAATAAATAATAAATATTATTTTGGAAATACATTTTATTTTGAAAAAACAAACCAAGGGAAGTGACGCATCTAACGAAAGAGGCGCTCATTTTCTATACGATGTGTGCGCCACCAGGACGCTGAGCTGGTCCAGGGTCAGTCTGTAACAAAAGAAGTGGGTGGGCACTTTCTTATCAAGTTGACACTCATTGGCTCATGAAGGTTGTAAAAAACCCATCGAAGCTCCGATTGGCTCAAATGAAGTGTCAATCTAATGCTGAGAGCCCGCGCTAAAACCAGGACGTGTCTGTACCGTGATGAGAGCACGAGATATTAAGTTATGACTGTTTATGATCACACAATGTAAAAATGGATCAGCTGATTTCACAGATTGCAACAGCTGTTCATGGACTTTTATCGATGTGACGATGTTCACAGTGGATATATTTTTACCGGAAACAAACGTGTGGACCTCTGGCAATGCCTTAGGAGCGTCTTTTTCAAAAGATTGCTGAAAAGAGGATATTTATGAGGCTTTATAGGTAAGTGGGCTCAAAGTTATGATTTTGATTTTGAGTGTACTTGCTAGTTTGAGGAACTGATTGTATCGCTGTTGTGATTTCCATCTCCATATTAAAATAGACGAGATTCTAAGCTTTCCAAAAATATATATATTTAATTTTTTCAGAATTCAAAAATGTCCATCTACAGGCGCAATAAAACTCCTGCTGGGCCCGCCGGAGGGCCCGCACAAGGTAATAGGTTTTAATATCAAACATATGCTTCATGGAATATGCAAACGATTCCTAATAAATGCGTTGATTGTAAATATTTAAAACCACAGCTATTGTTTTGTGAGATCATTTGTAAAAAGCAGTGATTGTATGTACAATAGTTCTTTTCTTTGATGCCTCTTATGTAAAACATGATTTTGACTGGAGTAGCAATTTTGCAAGATATACTTTTTAACCTAATCTATGAAGTTTGGCATTTCTGCCAAAGTTCCACAACATTAAAATGAATAATGGGCTGTTGCAGCTCACACAGCGTCAGGCTCCTGAGGCAGTGTGTCTGTTTATTTCCCAGAGTGCCGTTTGTAAAGGAAATTGGTTTATACTTATGAGCCATTGATCCACAGAGAACAGTACACTTTGTCATTCAGTAGGTCTCTTGGACAGAGGATGGAGAGATAGGAGAGAGTCCGGAGAGAGATAGATCCAGATAAGTAACTTCCGCTATCAGCGCAGTCTAGGTGGACATACTGTTAGAGAGGATATGAATGGCTTGCTGCTAAAGAGATTTGCCAGCAATGCTGAATATATTGGTTTAGATGCTGAAAAGGTCAGGGTCTGAACTACTTGGCAGACACAGACGGGGAAAATGACATGGCTTTTTATTTGATTTTTTATAAATTGTAGCCACTTTGTTTAAATTTAGGGTTGATTCTTTTCCCCACATGCATGAAGTAGACTTGCGGTCCAGAATCATAAGTTATGAAGCCCTTTTGCATTAAAAAAAAGTGTGTCCGATGTAAGTTTTATGAAAATCTTTTGAAGTTCATTAGTTATGTGGATGAAAAATCATTTCTTTCTTCACAAAATAATTATTTTGCTATTACTTTTTAAAAGATATGCTATTACAACAGCTTGTAAAATAATAATATATTTTTTTAGTTTTACTGTATACCAGCCATATATATATAATACATATATAGAAGGCCATATTCTTGATGAAATTATGATGACATACTGAGCTTACAGATGGACAGTAGAGAAGTTTATAATGCTGCAGGCGAGGTTTGAGATGTTACTATGACCTTTTGATGCTTTTTTTCTGCTGTGTAAACCTACATGCTCACCACAGTTGCTGTTCTTTACAAAGGCAGAACACTACTGACTTTAAAGTCATAAAATTCAGGTTTGTGCAAAACAAATTGCTCAAAGGACCAAAATGATTATTCTAAAAATAATAAAAACGCACAATGACACCTGGCAGTTTTAATTTATATGACAATCCTAAGGCAAAAATGGGATCAGCTTTAGTAAGAACCTCACAGAGACTAAATGCTTATGACGTAATTCATGCAAAAGATGCAACACTCAGGATAACATCTTTCGCCCTACTTTAGATCTGTGATTAAAATGTGAGTGTCTTTTCATGCTTGTAAAAGAGGCAGTTATTTTATCCACCTCAGCCAAATATTGCCCAAGAGTATAAACATACTGTATATATCTGCAGATATATTAGATCCATGTGCTTTGATAATGATGATTTAAGTCGAAAATTGGCGTATGTGCAGAGATGCAGTGCAGCCTTTTGAAGGAGAAGATTGCAGAGCTCGCGATGCCCATGCTCTACTATCTGCATTCACAATATATCATTACATACTCATGCTTTAGAAGAGCAATTCATGCTAATAGAAAAGCAATTACACAGAAATTATAACCTGTCTGAGTGAAAGACTACAAATGAGCAGGCATGTGACTGAAACGTGAGCTTCTCCTACAATCAATCAACACATACTATCTGTGTATGACATTCTTTACCAGTGTCTTCTCTGAGTCAGTGTTCCTGACTACAGAGTTCAGAGGAAGGGAAAAGACTGACATTTCCATAATCTTACATGAACACTGAAGTTGACCTTGTGTTACTTAATACCCAGCACAGCTCAACACTTGAAAGAACTCTTATCTCCATTTTGATGAAGTTCAGAGGGGGTAAGTGGATTCATCCCTTTCCCCCGTGGAAATCCCAAAGGTTAAAATCTACTCACTCAATATTTAATGTCTGATAGTGAATTTGATGTCACAGATAGTAAAGATATTCTTTTTGTAGCATTACCATGCTCGGTTAATGTTTAAGGTACCAGAATTTGCTTTGGTACCGCATCAGTACCGTGTTTTAGGGCTTACGATTTCACGATTACTCAGAGATTTCCATTTAAATTCTTCCATTTAAAGTCTCTGCTTTAAATCTTAATTTGTCCTTCAGCACATGTGCTGACACTGTAGCGACTCTGCAAGATGGAAATTGAGAAAGGGCAAAACAGGGGCAGGACGGAAAGAAGATCCAGGAAGTAAAAAGAAAAAAAATAACATGTTTAATGTGACCGTTTTCTGATCTGCCACAGCTGTGGTTAAGGTTTGGTGATGGTGAGGGAATGATTGTGGTAATTATTAAAAGAAAACAACGTTGATTGTTGCAAAAGCGTCAATAGTCACACTTTGTTGAAGCCTCCACCTCACCTAAGCCTCCTCCTCTCTAAGGTTTTTGCAGCACTATAGCAACATCGGGCTACGTTTGCCAATATTTGCACGGCTACAAGAGCTCATAAAGGTCACTTTTAGACACTTGAACAATCGACCAAACGCTGTGGTGTTTCTGGTAAGAACAGTGATTCAGTGGCACCGTATAGTATGTGACACTGAAACAACATAGTTGAGTTTCAAAGTTCCTTCTTGGTGTGTAGGTTGTATTTAGATGATGATGTTTTTATTACTTTTATCACCGTTTATTGCAACTGTACATAAAATAATCTTTACGTAACATTATAGGATTTGCCATTTACAATCAAACTGATATTTTTGATTGAAAGCGACCTAGGTAGACCCTTTAAAATGTTCCTATCCAATTACATGAAAAATTGTCAGGATAAATGGATCTCTTATCAAAATAATTAATTGTTACAGCTTCTCTATGTTCCGTTAAGCTGTTGCAGCAGCAAGTCAAACCACTTTATTATTTTTCAATCTTGTTTGCCACAACAAAACATTGTTTGTGTGTCTGAAACAACAAAGAAAGGAACAGAAACCTTCAAGTTTGCACAGAAATTGTTACAGTGCCATCCGTTTTAATCATTTCAGGAATTTGAATATTTGATAGATTACTGCTTTAGGTCAAGAGGGGTTTTGGTATTTATAATGAGCACAAAAAGCCATACATCCATGTGGGATACACCCATCCATGGAGCTCATTATAATAAAGAGAAATGCTCTCTATACATTGTACGGCTAATTGGAGCTGAGGATACCTTTACTGTCAGTGGTATGAACTGTGACCCTGGCATTTTCAGAGAGAACAATCTCTGAACCTCATCCTGGACCTTTTTGGTGGGGTTTTAAAAAGCTTCATAATGAGTGGTTGGGTTTAAAAGCAGAGGGACCAGGGTACCAATTGAACCCCCAACCCTCACTGATATAACACAGTTAAATTATTCATTTGAAGTAATAGCGTTGCTGATGAAATATTCATCATTTTGTAATGAGGGATGTATTGATTTAAATAGCAGCACTTTGTTGAAAGCCCCGGCTTCATTCAGTGAAAAAAGCAAAGCAAAAAGAATGAAAGGTATTCTGCAGATCATCGTTTTGTATTTTATCAGCACTGAGCACTTGTAGTGATTACTAATTAAGTACTCTTGTATGGGAACTATTGGTAGGAAATCACAGTACCTTCATACAGTAGATTAGGTATCAGCAGTTACTATAATAATGAAAACATTGTTGCTCTTTATTGCATCATTTCATTTGAACTCTATTTGCCCCAAGCACAAGATTGTGCTGACGACTCAATGACCACTTGTTACAGAGAGTCTGTGCTATATTCTATAATTAGGAATTTTTTTTTACACTTCAGAATAATTCATTACATTAGAGACATATTAGAGTATTGTGTAAAAGGCACACAGGTCCTGCATTTTGAGTTAGAAAGAAATTAGATTTTCAGTTGGAAAGAATTACAGAACAATGAACATTGTACATTTTTACACCACCAGACAACAAACTGCATTTCTTTTACACACAGTTTATTATTTAGTCTTTTTTCTTTTTTTTTCCTCACAGTTGAAATGAGGTACTAGTTAACCTTCAACTGGGATATATGGAGACTTTTACTGGAGATTTTTTTTGTTTTACGAATGTATTACAAACAAAAGTCTACCGTGTTGGGACATCAGGGCGGGTGCACATCATTGTCTATGTTTTATTCACTTAAACTTTTTTTGTGAAGCACTTTCTGGCATCTGCTCTTGAAAGCTAGCTCCATAAATAAATGCGACTTGAGCACCGTGATGCACTTTTGTTCATGCTGAAAGACGTCAAGTCCAGCACGTCATACAGATTGTAGGTCAGGTCAGTAGCTTCTCCATACATTTGGAGAAAATGCAGTAAGAACGCAGATGTAAGCCTCTCACCTAGATGGACAAAATGTAGTAATCTGCCTCATGGATATGCATATATAAAAAAATCTATCTAAATACTACACATGACTCTGTCAAATACAATCATGTACTGTAGAGTTAAATGCATCTATAGAATGTACTGATGCCTCTAAAGCAATCTCCATTTAACTGATGTAGCCGATGGAAGAAAATAATCTACAAGGGAATTAAAGAAGGAATGGAAGGACAATCAGAGAATGTGTGACTTGTAGTATAAGCCAAATCCACTCACTGAATTTTTATTATTTTTAACAGCATTACAGCTACAGTAGCAAAAACGTTGTAATGACTTTCTAGCGTGATATTTGAAGCTAGTATTTTTACACTTGAGTGGTTGTGTTTTCAATAGGTGTGATAGCTTTGTTGTTGTAGTAAAGCAACAATTCTTTTCCCGCACCATCGAAAAATAACAAACGGCTCTCGATGTAACGCACAACATGAAAAGCTCTTCCCCCCCTGCTGTGCAGGAGCATACAATACACAACACTGTAAAGTGAAATCTGGATAGCAGCTTCAATCTTAATGCAGAGGCTGTCATTGAAATTGCTGTTTGTGTGAAACATGATATCGGACAGATTGTCAGACACTTTATGGCAGGGAACAAATGCCTTGGGATGATTTTGTTTACGGAAGTGGAAAACCTGGAATAGCATGGAACAGAAGCCTTGTGTGCCAAACTTAGATGATGTAAGTTAAGGATGTAAAGAGGCGCCATTTGTCTTAGGTAAGCACCAGCCTACATCTTTTTTTTATGGCATAAACTGCTGATTAAATATGACATATTGAGGGGGTTGAACAGTTCCTTTGAGAATTATGGCACAATCATAAACAAGTAGGAAAATGTGTCCCTGCTGGCTAGATTGAATTGAAATACAATGTTGCTGCATTTCTTTATTCAGCTGACTCATTTATAGTTTGCAAATTTGGTATAAGTGTTGTTAATTAAATATTAGTATTTAGTTAACTGAGCATCACTAAGTTAATTGCAAGAAGAAAATGATATATCAGGAAACAAAAATCAAGATTTCTTCCTTACAACCCAAAATTAAGTTTTAGAAAATTACTATATCGTCTCATGAAATATTTATTTCCCATTCAAATGATCAGGAATGTGAGAGATTATATCTTTGCCTACGAGCTTATTTAGCTTAAAAAAAGCCAAATAGCAAACAAATTACACTAATTCTCGGGGATCATTTCTAATTTTTTAGAAAGATTACCTTTTTTGATCATTATGTATGACTCCAACTTTTTTTACTTGTCAGAAAAAGTTATCCCACATTGCAAATATTGATGTTGACACATTTTGACATGGCAGGGCGATTCTACTATCCGGGATGCTCCCTGCTGCGTCAACATGGCAAAGCAGCATAGAAAAACAATAACATAATAAATTATATGCAGGCGGCAGTGCAAACAATCCCCAAATGGGAATACACTTCCATGAAATAAAGAGACACCAGGGTTCATACAAAGGCTGTGATGGAAGAGGCTCCTGCCAATAGCAGCAGAGGAGTTGTGTGGACTTTCAAACAGGCGCACCTTTGACATTAGCAGCTTGTCAGGAACTTTGTTGATGGTTAGTGGTGTAGATGCTCGCAGGTCTGGTTGCTAATTTGGTTGACATTTCGGCCGAAGTCTGTGGGGTGACTCAGGAACGGTTTAGGAGGCTGAAGAACAATCAGTTGATTGCTTGAGCGAAAGTAGAGGAGACTGAGTTGAAGGGCCAGATGATGAAGCATGCTACAGCCCGATTGATTGATATTCTGCAGAGGTTTTGTGGTTTGCAGGACAGGGCAGCGAAATGGCAGGGCAAAGGCAACACTAGCAGAGAGAACCAGGAGAGGTTGATGTTTGGAGGTTAAGAGGGTTCCAGCAGGACAAAGAGCTGTGGCAGGATTTGTATCAGCACTTATGCCAACCCCCCTTTAAATAAGAATTCTGTTGATATGTTGTCAAGGATGTTTGAGAGGATTGTTATTTATGGCTCAATGGGCAACACATAAGTGTATTTTGAAAAGACAAGTTAGATTGCTGAAAGGAATCTTAGTGCCCGTTTGAAAATGAACTTGACAGTACCACATAGTGTCTGTGTGACAGAAGTAAGATGTGTTGCTTGTTGAGAACAAGTATTCACAAAGTTTGGCACTAGAAATAATGAGAAGACTTCCCAAACTATCCCTTCAACAAAAGGGTTTGCTGAAAATACTATGGATGCACGCGTTCACATAGACGAGGCTCCACCTGTCTTTCTGAGAGCACATCAGGGCTTTAAGTTCTAAGTGGTGGCTGCCAGTGAAGAAGCTCTTGAGCAACGTGACTTGACCGATGCAGATGACAAACAACAGGATTGATTTTCCGATGGACCAGTAGGTCACCCGCTCGAGGAGATGCTCCGCTTTTTTTGCTTTTTATTCAATACTCGATTATTCTGTTATTAGCACAGGTAGCCACCGCTGTTCAGAAAGTTACATAATATGCACAAACAATGCTTACAGAAGAGACAATAGCCGGCCCTTCAACAGTTGCTAGACTTTATAAACTAAATAACCCATATTCACCCCTGTGTGTACATTTATTGGCTTAAGGGGTAATAGAACTGAAACTTGCTAATATAAACTTTAACATCATGATGAATATTTACTTATTTTGATAGTGATTGTTGTCTATTTTGCTCCACAAAATATGATTAATGATTACTGCGTCACTACAAATACAAAGTCACAACATTTTCAGTAGTTTCAGGACTGAGAACTGTACCGTATGTTTGACAGGACCAGATTGTTCATAAGGAGGAATATGATATTTCCTTACAAAACTTAATCCAACATATTTTCTTCCAAAAGCACGACACTGTGCCATCTTCATCTGGTTGGAACTATGATAATTTATGCAGCGACTGAGGAGGTGCTGCAGACCTTGGCATGTATTCAGTGATAAAACGTGGGCGGCTGTATCAAATCAATTTTACATTTGCTCTTTCCGGATGATATACAATCTTAATACATCAGTAAAAGTTTGAGTTTTAGTTTACTACATGTAATAAATATAGAGACGCCCAAATCATCTCCCCAACATTCAAACCAAGACACAAGCTTAAAAATATATATTTCCTTTTTCTAAAAACAACACAGTCTTGGAAGCAGCTCTGTGTGGGTAGAGGACGCAGCAAAAGTGCAAAATAGCTTTTCATATTTTTAACTGCTTGTGAAAAGTGAGGCGTTATCTAATGGAATCTAATGAAAATGAGAAACACTATTCCCCCTGCAGAGTCTCTGCCAGAAGAATGTCAAAACTACTGAGCTCTCTTGCCCCCATTGTCGCTCCTGCTTCCTTTTTTCATAATGAATTTAACAGGCTTCCATAACGAGGCTATTATAGACTCCAGCCTCCCAGCCGAACAGAGGATTAGATAAGAGGGCACCTGGACACTTCAGCAGCCATCAAAACAGATGCCAATCAAATTACCTAAGGTCTGTGTTTCTCCATTGTTTTTCTCCCGAAAGACAAGACGATACAATCATCGCCAGGCGGTTTCTTCATCATCTGATTTATCGTTTTCATTTGCTTCAGACAATATGCCGTCATCAAAACTGACCCTATAAAGTATACAAATCTAGATTAACTAGTTTTAGAAAAAGAAAAAGAAAAACCTTTTAAATAACAGCCCTCGTAGATATAATACAGAATGACGACGCATTTGTAGGAGAGCACAGGCTCTAAAAGCAACGACTGACAGCCTCTGAGAAATTTAATGAAGTAAATGCCCCCAGGATTTGTATCAGCAGTTAGCCTTTTCTATGAAGCTTAAAAATAAATGAAAACACAAAAGAACAAGACTAAAAGTCACAGACATGGTTATAAACCAAAGTATTGGACAAATTGTAATTTTGACCTGATTATTTGACTAAATAAAGTCAGAAATCACCAAAGTTATTACCATTCATCCTGAGGGAAGGTGCTTAAAACATTTCACTGATTACCACAAATGTCAACCTCATGGTGGTGCTAGAGGAAACGTCCGTAGACCACTAACTTCATTTTGAGTCATCCTCTGAGGAACATGAATGCATGTCTAAAATTGCATAGAAATAAATCAGATAGTGGGACAAAGAAGGGTTGACCAATTGACCTACATAGCCATGCTTAGAACCGTGCCGCTGGTATGGCTAAAAAGGATGTGAAATGTTAAGTTCCTCATGCTCATGATTAAATTATTCTTTACTGGCTTCCCCAGTTACAAGTACAGAAAATGATGAGGAGGAGAAAGAGTAAAATGAGGATCTGCCTTTTCAACCAAAGGCTTTCCAGGTCATCATCAGAGAGGGAGGGAGAAAAGACAGAAGGGTGGCAAACTACAGAAGATTTTTGCCTTTAGGGCAGTACAGCATCCTACAATCCCATCAACACAACTGTCACATTTTGGAGTTTTCGTTAAGAGAAGTGAAGAAGGAGGACAGAAGGAAGCAGAAAAAAGGGAAAAGAGATTAGTAATAGGAATATACCTCTTGACAGTGCTTGACATCGCATATTATTAAACACTGCTGTGATTCACTCTATAATTAAGAAAGGAAATGGTCCGCACAGTAGCATGGCACTTTGAAATGTCATTTCTAAGCCTTCAACTCACTTAACAGAAGTAACTTACAGAGAATTGTTTCCTAAAGATTTAAGTCCAGATGTGGAATAAACAGGCTTTATCTAAATGTCACTGCCTTAGTGATTGTCAATTATGTTGCTTGTATTGATCCCAAATCCTGCCTCTTCTTCAGGGTCCTTCACCGTTTGTCTTCAGCAGCCCTGTAGCCTCTGCAGACACCACCCACAGCTTAGTCTGAATCTCTGCAGCGTCTTTCTTTTTTTTTTTTGTGTTCAGGGAGACTTGATTTCCTTCCTTAATGCTTTATAACCCTGTCACTGTCTCCAGGCAACTCAAAGGCTGTTGAGCTCGTTAAGTCTCTATCCCCTGAAGAGGCTGAGTTCCTTTAAGATTTTATGCACTTCCAGAACCTCTGCATGTTTCTGTGGAAGATCAGATCATATTCAGACACCAAGCACTTTGAAAATAATTAGAGCACTAATAGTGTTACGCAGTCCAAGCCCTCATTACATTGCTGTTAATGTGACTATTTTGAAGCGGTTGGTTTTTGATACTAGTGTGATGTCAAAGAGACAAGAAGCAAGAGGACCATTTACAAATGTATGACTGTTGAAAACACCACATTTTATATTTATATTCTACCATTTCCAACAGAATACATTTCAAAGGTATTTGTGAGGCCACATGGAATACATGTTCCTCATGCATATAGCAACATGTGGAACATTCATATTGAACATATCTGCAGAATGTTCACTGGGTTTTTTTTAATATTAATGTATCCACTCATGGCAGCTATAGCATGGTTGAGTCTGCGTTGGAAGATTAGACAGATAACTCCGTGAAGTGTAGGAAAGATTTAGGTCATGGTAATTTAAGTACAGAAGGATGGTTTGGATTGGTAAACTAAAATCAATTGGTTAAGGTTACAAAAGGGCACGATGATGGATAGATAATATGAATGTCGATGTTGTCTCCACATTCAACATTTCGCACTGAAAGCAAATCGATAATTCTGAATACTTGCATATGAATATAATTCTTAGATTTAAAAACAAACAAACACATAACTCTTGAAAGCCGGCCCATTACATGGTAGGTCATTTCCAGGTGTGGTTAAAATAGAAACCTATGTTTTCCATCAGACAAACATCAGCTAAACAATCCCAAAATGAGGCTAAAATTTGTCCAGGATAGACATCACATCCAATCATTGCACTCAGAGCATAGACACAAATATATACACAGTATCCTGAAGAGAAAACAGGTTGGAAAGATCTAGTTTAGATTATTTATGTTTCGATTGTTTTGAGATTTGAACATAGATTTGAAATGTACCTCATATACAATAATTTTCATCCACTAGGACTGAAAAGCAGCACGGCTAAGAGAACAGTTATCCTTTAGTTATAAACCAAGTTTTAAGCTCCACTGACAGAAAACATCCACCAGCAGAAGTGTCCTTGAACAGGACCCCAAATCTCTCCCCGGGAGACAGTTGTTGACTCTGCTTTCTGACCTCCCACTCAATAGGGGCAAGCCATAATTGAATTCTTACGAGATCAATGCAGTGTAAAAAATAAAAAGTCTAGCATCATGACTGCATGGCTGTGAGAAATTGATAACAGAAGTGTGTGAAGTAGCAGTGAAAAGGCTTAAAGAAACTGATACATTTTGTTAGTGAATATTTTGTTACTCAACGGCAGAATATACCAAAATAGGCACTGTTAAGGATTTCATAAGAAGAAAAAGGAGAGAAAGACCTAACCACGCACATTCATATATGCACTCATATTAGTCATAGGACAGATACTGTGCGATCCTACTAGTTATTTTAACATTTGAGGAACAGATGTTTGGTTTGGTATTTGCAGACTTTGAGTGTTTATTCTTTAAAACCCTAAATCATGATGTTTGGAGGGAAATAAAATGTATTCACAAAACTTTGTATCCAGAGTAATGTCCTGGAAAGTTTTGGTAAAAGAAAGTCCATCCTCTAGATAAGCAAGAATAGATAATCTTGTGGACACTAGTTGATGATGAGCACCCAATTATCAATACTGCGGATAATGTGTATTGAAAAAGTTTAAAATAGTCGGTATCGACACTTCAATATTTTTACCAACACTACCCTGAATCATAAAATAGTACGTAACTTGTAATTTCTCATCTTTATTCAGGAATCGATGAGTTTGACAGGTCTTGTGGGCCATATTATTAATAATAATAATAATAATAATAATAATAATAATAATAACAATAATAATAATAATAATAATAATGGTGTTCTGAACCTCGCCGTTATTTGGAAATATGTCACACAGCGCCAAAAGGACGAGTGACAGAAGATATTCATGTGCTTGCTTTGATCACACAAATTACAAGTTTTATAAGCCAGGAACCAGGGAACCCTGGAATTGTTGTTTCCTTAAAGATTCTGCGTTTCTTTTCAGAAGAAAATGTTCTATGGCAACTATGAATGAATAATGAAACAGAGTGCTATTTTGATATGGAGTGAATAATACTCAGTATTCCAAACCACCGGCTGAGTCTGCCAATCTTCCATGTAGGCAAATATTTCACTTTTGTGGTCACTGACGAATAAAATGTGACGCTATAAGCAGGAATAGGACAACATTGTGTGGCTGCCAGGAGAGTGGCACATTAATTAGTGCTGTTGAGCATCACTGGATGAAATGTGTTTCCTGAAAAGCACTTCAGTGATAACAAACTATCTCAAGTTACATTAATTTCCAATGTTTGACTCTTTTTTACAGTCACAGTCATCTGCGCAAAAACAAATGAATTCTATATTCATATGTGGGAGGAGAGAAAACTAACTTTAGAAACACATTTTCACATCATCTATATATCCATATCCAATCTCTAGAATATACAAATGTGTGTTGCAAGGGTTATATATACCAAAAGCCAAGTATTTGCTCACAGTATATACCCAGAATGTCTAGTATTCCTTTTTACAGACAAAATATGTCAGACCACTGATCTTATCTGAAAGCTCTATTTTCATACAACATATAATCTTTCAGTCTTACCTGAACAGTTGTGTGATCTTCGCGGTTTTTTGCCTTTGTACTTTCCAACATGGAATTTAAACATTTTTCACCACAACCCTTCCTTTAATATCACATAACAGCAACAACAAAGACATCTAGAATGCTCTGTGTATTTTTGTAGGTAGAATCTTTGTAGTTCTTCAGATTTTTTCATTTTGGGTTTGTGTATTGTTCTGCCAACATTACACAAAACATCAAATACTTCTTTGAGAATGTATGGCCCACATTTGTTTACACAACTGAGGAAAAAACTCAACAGCAACACAAACGTCTCTGGTGGATCCTGACATCTCCAAAATCAAAGTTCATCCCAGAACACTCATATCATAGATATGCTAGTGGCATTGCTATTAAGAAAATATATAATTTCAAATAAAACGATTCCCAGGCTAGACAGTCTGCATCTGTTTTCCCAGAAGTGGTTGCATATTGTTCTGCATTACAAAATAAAAAAATACAAGCCATTAGACAAGGGCAATTGAGTGGAGTTGTCGAATTTAAGAAGATCTATAGTGTTGATGGAGACAGCGAAAACATAGTGCCATTCCCAAAAGACATAAAGGATGAGGTAATCTGTGTCCCCCTTTGCTCCTACAGCTCGACTGTGATGCTATTGACGAGATATCATTTTAACAGTCTTGGGGATAACGCAAAAGCACACTTAATATTAACTGGTTTTCAATATCTTCCTCTTTAAATCAATAACAAGACACACCAGAGAGATTTGAGCAAAACTTTGCATTCCATTTTAAAACAAAAATATGACTCATAGCAGTGTTGTTATGTGGCCATCTCTGAATGATCAGATTTGCAAGTGATGCAGGGTACAGCAGGGGATGCCTGGAGACTGCATATGTATTGCATTGTTATCATTACGGAGAAAACATGCAATCACTGTCGCCACATTATCAGGGGACTGCTGGTATACATGTTTGTGTGACAACCTCACTAGTGCAATTCAGTTTGATTACTTTCTATTGATATTCTAATTTGAGCACATTCAAAACTCATAGTGAAATTAATTTATTATAATAAAATTGAAGATGAAGAGTTTAAACTATGAACAATGGTTGATTGCGGCTTTGATTATTAAGCCTAATCATGATCATCAAATTCCCACGTCTTTACTTGTCAAGATTACTTGTGGCTCTTTCCACAGCTTGGAAATGTTTTGAACACTTTCATATATGTTATCACCAACACCAGAGTCACAAACCGTCTTCAGGCAACCTGATGTGATTTTGCAGCAAGCAGCTACTGTGTCAAACATATTTCTTTATAAAAACCTGTCTGTCCCACACCTTTCCCAGGGCTGTGCAGTCTGTCACCCAAACGGAGCGTGTCCATCTGTCCCTTCCCATTTATGCTCTGTTGTTCTCACCACGGCTGAGCCCGTCATGTAACGCAGGGATGGTTGACAGCTGTTTGTTGATTCAATGCCACGGCTTATTTCCTCTGTCTGTTTGTTTTGATGTCAGCATTCAGCGGGATCAGTGGGTGAGTCAGCGCGCCTCTGTTTCAAGGCCCACTCATGACATCAGGACACAGACACCACAAAGTATTTGGTCTTTTTCCGGGATGTCCAACCAATTTCAGAACACCATCACAACAACTTACAAGACTGCCTGTATGTGTTTATTATCACGTTAAAATACTTAAAGCTAGGATGAGGAATGTATTTAAGAAACATTTTGGGCTATATTTGTTAAAATACAAACACATCCCGACATTAATCGATAAACTAAGTGCTCGTAAAAAAAAAAAAATAATAATAATAATCCGGTATCTGTGGCTGACGCAGGACTGTAAGAAGGACGTCCAACATGCCCATCTATCTGCCTACCTGCCTGCACTCTGCCTGTGCACTCATTGCGCGTCACTGGAGTCTTCCACAAGCTGCTAGCTTGATAGCTATGAGTAGCCTACTAACAATTGCCAGTTTCATTGTTTACATTCATTATGATAGGTTTACGTTTATAATGATAATTTTAGTGGGAGTAGCTTTGGAGGGAGGCCTGAAGGTACGGGCTGTCAGTGTTTTCAAGTTTGGCGAATTTCTAGCTAGCTTCAGCAACTTTTGGCGCTAGTGTTGCTAGCTACTTTCATGGCCTGACCTTCTGGTGGCATTAGATGCAAAGTCAGAGGACAACCATTATTAGGATTCATCTTTTGGAGACCACTCTGTCCAAAATGTCATGGCAATCCATCAAACAGTTGTAAAACATTTGAGTCTGGACCAAAGCTCAAAGCTCAGGTGGGTCAAAGCAGCTTCCTTCATGCGGATTGTTTTGATTTGAAGATTGAAGATATGCATCCCATTTTGCCCTTTGCGGTGACAGTTGCTTATTCTGCTCCCTTTCGACTAACATTGGACCTGGAAACATTTCTTTTTTTCTGTTCAGTCATCTCTAACATCAAGAATTAACAGAGCTCCAAAATACTCTAAAACATTTAAAAAGGTGGATGCCCAAGGTAATATTTAAAACTGCAAGTGACTACATCTTTTATGACTTTAATTCTCAGAAAAGGATCTACAGTACACTTGCTACCCACCTTATTAAGTACACATTCTCATTTACACAAACAGCTTGCTCCTCCAGACAGCAAATCATACTGTTTATGAATAATGCATGAGTGTAAATCATGCAAACAGGGTTGAGAGGTTCAGAAACTCTTGGTTACTTACTAAATGGTAGAATGGGCAGGATGTGATCCAAGCAACTTTAAATAAATGTGGTGTGATGTTTGATCCCAGATGTGCTAATTCCAAAATAAACACATTCACTATTCTGGGCAGTTCACTCACTACAGTGACTTCAGTTTAAATCAGAATGGTGCCATGAGCAAAAAATATAAAAATATAAACATACAAACAAGAAAGCTTCCAGTCAGTGACAGGTTTGTGGACAAAAAGGCTTGTTGCCAGGAGAGGTCACAGTCGAATGACAAGATTTGTTCAAGCTGACAGATGGCCCACAAAAATGCAAGTAACAGCTCAGTACAACAGTGGTGTGCAGGAGGGCATCTGAAATCAGACAACTAGTCTAATCCTAAAATGGATAGACCACAGCAGCAAAACACCATGCCAGGTTCCACTCCCTCAGCTCAAACGAATGAGAAGAAGCCATTGCGAGGATGTCATCACCACTGCAACACGGGAAGTGTTGCCTGGTCCAAAGGGATCAAGGTTTCTCTTGCAACATGGTCACAGCAGAGTGACAGTTTAGCATAAATGGCATAAATCTATGGGTCCATCCTGTATGGAGACTGTATAGGCTGCCCCTAGTGCTGTTTCTTAATGCACATTGGTTGCTTTAGTGCTAACTGAGTATCATTTTAAAGGACAGAGCGTACCTAAACATTTCTGACAAAATATGTCTTTTCATGTCCACAGCTTACCCTTTTGATGAATTCTTCCAGCCGTACAATGTGTCATATCATCTTAAGACAGTCCCAGAAACATCAGTGTTGCCAGCTCGCTCTCCGGATCTCAACCAATAAACCACCATTGGCGTGAGGTGGATGTGAGAGTGCCCTGCTCTTACTCAGATTAAAAACGACAGGAGTATAGGATTGGTGGATACACTCTGCCTTTTCAGGCAACAACAATCAGCAGCCCGATCTTCCTTTTTTGTCTTGGGCACCGGCCAGGCGGAAATGGCTGCGATCTTTTCTACCTGTTGCCGCACCTGCCCAGCTGCACAAGTGGCACCCCAGATACCGTCCCTCCCTCCGCCCAACTGCTCACTTCTTCGGCTTGGCCGGGACCTCCTCAGGGACTCGAGCACTGCTCTCACCTGCTGCATATGCTGCTCCCACATCTCATTGTGGATGATGACGTCATCCAAATAGACGGGATAGTAGGGATGCAGAACCGGCCATCATGTGGTTGTGTATGAGAGTCGTGTGCCCTGCCAGGGGGGAGAGCACATCCCCAAACTGCCTTTGCCCTGTCTGCTCTCTGACCCGGTGAACAATGGTCGTCGCAACGGACCGAGGCTGATTTGGCAGTTTTTGTCACCTCCGGGTCCAACTCATCTTTCTCAAACACCGTGGTGGCCAGAGGAACAGAGGCCACGTTCCTCCACACTTCAAGGAGATTGAGGTGGTAAATCTGTGTTGCCCCACACCACTTCATAATCAACATCCCATACTTGCTGTGTGTCCAAGACACCCTTTACCTTCCTGCTGAACAGTTCGAAGGGAGAAAATCCTGTGGAGGCCTAGGGCACCTCCCGCACTGCAAAAACAACAGAGGGTCTAACCATTTATCCCAATTACGGCTATCTTCGTGAACAAATTTACGAACCACGTTCTTTAGATAGATAGATAGATAGATAGATAGATAGATAGATAGATAGATAGATAGATAGATAGATAGATAGATAGATAGATAGATAGATAGATAGATAGATAGATAGATAGATAGATAGATACTTTATTCATCCTGAGGGAAATTTAGGCATCCAGTAGCTTAAAAGACATTATACATTATACATTTATTAACATTACACTCCCCCCTCCCTCCATTAAAAAGTAAGTACAAATACAATTTAAAATAAGCGATAAAGGCTGTACATTATAATTACAAATGTAAAAATACAGACTATTATGAATAATTGCAAAAGTTGGAATCCCCCGGCCATCACTGAGAGGAGTTGTACAGTCTTATGGCCAGGGGGACAAAAGAGTTATTGAGCCTTTCTGTGGAGCAGGACAGGGACAGCAGTCTGCTGCTGAACACGCTCCTCTGCCGGGTGAATGTGCTGTGCAGAGGGTGGTGGGCGTTGTCCAGGATGGATAACAGTTTGTCAAGGGTCCTTCTCTCTGCTACTGTCACCAGGGAGTCCAGCTCTGTGTCCACTACAGCCAGCCCTCCTCACCAGTCTGTCCAGCCGCCCAGCATCCCTCTTCTTGCTGCTTCCTCCCCAACACACCACAGCATAGAAGAGAGCCCTGGCCACCACAGACTGGTAGAACATAAACAGTAGTTTTTTGCAGATTTTGAAGGACCCCAGCCTTCTCAGGAAGTACAGACGACTCTGCCCTTTCTTATGAAGAGTGTCCATATTTGCCGTCCAGTCCAGCTTTTCGTCCAGCTGCAGGCCCAGATATTTGTAGGACCTGACCACCTCCACGTCGACCCCCTCGATGGACACAGGTTGCAGGTGTGGCCTGATCCTTCGGAAATCCACCACCATCTCCTTGGTCTTGGAGGTGTTCAGCTGCAGATGGTTCGACTTGGACCACCTCACAAAGTCCTCCACCAGGCTCCTGTACTCCCCCTCTTGTCCATTCCTGACACAGCTGACGATCACGGTGTCATCTTTTATGTAATGGACTAGAGTAGCCCGCTAACATCAAATTTATCTAAAAGGTTCGGATTCCAAACTCCTTGAAGCTGGGATGGGCCTTCAGGCTCCGCCGGGGAAGGGAGAGATGGTTAACCACGGGCTGGTAGGGCGGTGGCACTGGACCCAATTTGCTGTGGAGGATGGTAGGCCTTCAAAAATCTGCTCCATTGCTACCTGCTCGCCAACGTCCTCAGGGAGCTGCTGTGCCTAGGAGAAGGGGGGGCCAGCATCTTGGAAGGGGAGACCTCTGAACCAGCAGTGGAGTCTCTCGACCGTGCTGCCTAACCGGTCCAGGATGGCCTTCCTAAGCATGTCAGGAGGCAGGCTGTGTTCAGCCAGCTGGCAGCATCTGCACAGCCCACTCCTCCTTCAACTACCCTCACACACTGCTGTGCATGTTGATGTTAAGATTGGCCTCTGGGTGGTCCTCGGCGATCATCTTCTGCATGGCAATCCGCTGCGGCCAGACCGGATTGGTCACTGGATCAACCTCTCGAGTGACCTGGAATCGATCGAATCGAAATGAACGCGTTAATTCGACAGCCCTAATAAATAGCAATACTTCCAAAGCAATTCATTCTGTATTTTCAGACATATTGTACTAACAATTATAATTGCTAGCCAGTGTGTTTTTGGTTTCATCAACATAATTATAAGGTCTAGCTGTGGTCTGTATTCACTTAAATTCTATTCAAAATCAGTGCTGGTTATACTTGGATATCAAGCTGCTATTCATAGCTCCCTAAAGGCTATTCTATGAATAGCATAATGAAAGGTGTGACAGGTGAGGCTTATTGTAACAGGAAATTTAGGTATACAGTATAACTGACATTTCTTCATTACACGATACTGCCATCAATCTCTGTTATGAATACATCTTTGGAGTCTTTTGTTGACTAGCAGATTTCCTGAATATTCCCAAATAAATAATTCTCTATATTGCGGAGAAGGGGGGGGGGGGGGGGGAATAAATAAAAAAGAAACAGAATTCTCTTTTGAATGGACCCTAGAATCTTGACAAAGGCATGGGAAAATTAAAGTGAACCTGACTTGTCGTCCCCAATAAGCACAGCTAGTCCATCTTGCACGTTGAGGCCTATGTGCTTCATGCGAGATGAAAAGTAGAGCCACTCCTGGCTAGCTGCACATCAGATTCATTGTGACTGACGTCTACTGCATTTAGAGAATCATTCAATCTATCATGTGCTGGAACTGTAGTGTTTGCACTTCTTTAATGCTGGGATTTTAATGCTATCTATTATTGCACTTATTTCACCATACAGAGGAAGAAGTACGGAGCAAAGGTAGGGACATGGAAGGAACAATACATTTGAAGGTTGGAAGGTAAAAAGATATATATTTTAACTCCCAGAGAAACTTTTACGTTCTCCGAGAAATATTTGAATAGTAAATGACTTGAGTGGGGCAGACTCAGATCCGGCTTCGCAGCCACCTTTGACTAGTTCCGGCAGGAGTTGGAGAGCTCCGTGGCCGGCAGCAGCAGCTCCTCCATCGGCCAGGAGCCGAGCTTTGCCTTGCTTCTCCGCTGGGAGCCAACATTGACACCATACTGCTGGAGGGAGGGAAGGGAGGCATGGGGGAACCAGAACCAGGACTGAGTGGGGAAGCATTCCCTCCAAGGGGCCCAGCAATATGGCCTGAGCCTCCAGCAGCATAGTGTCTCTCCACCTCCTGCCAAGTATTTCCTCTGAGAACACCAACGTTTTCTAGGGAATGCAAAAGTATTCATCTTTTTTTTCACCCATCTATTTTTTTCCCCTCCATGTCCCTGTAAAGAAGAAGTCACATGTAATTGTGGCAGAACAACAAACCCTCAGGCTGCAAATGACTTCAGCTACACAGTTTTATATTAGAATGAATGATCAGACTTGTTTGATAATGCAGCACTATATAGAAAAGAACCCACACTAAATGATTACAAACCTGGCGACTTAACTTAACTTGTTTGTACTGGTTTGTTGTTGTAAATGCCCATTTTACAATGCCATATCAACTACTTCCTAGTCCAATTTGTAATCTAGGTCTTTTGGAGACATCAGGATGACAAAGACTTGCTGGTTTTCCTTCTCTCCTGAGATGCAATGCTGTCCACCCTGTCCTGGTCTCATTGCAATAGCCGATATTTAAGCCTGCAATGTTGTTGTTTTATGCTGCAGCCTCTAAAAATATTTCTCTATGTCAATCTCATATCTTTTGGGTGTGTATTGAAGTCCAACAGTGTGAGTCAGCCATGGCTACATCTGCTCTCCAGCCTGCTGTCTATCCTCACAATTGCTCTCTCATATCATCTTATCCACCCATCCATCAGGTACAATGCTTACCACTCTTCTACTCTTCTTCCTATTCATAAACTCGGCCTTTTTCCTATCCTTTGTGTTGCTCGTCTTGAAACACGGCTCCACCTTCCACCACATAATTCAATCTACCGTGGCAGACTCTACTGCCCTCCTGCAGAACGCTCAGCCAAGATCAGCTCCAGCCTTGGACCATGCTGGCTGTAGAGTTTGCATTTTGATGAGTCTGCATCATAATTCCTCTCTTTTTGGGGGGCATTTTGTTTATGCATAGCAAAGTCTATTCTAGTTGACTTGTTTTCATCGATTTACTATATTTTATATTTAAATTAGCAAGGTAGTTTATTTCATCTTTATTTATAGAGTATTTCCTATTTTTTTAATGGGGTGGGTCTGAAATGGGTTGTATTTTAAGGTAGTCTTCTTTTTTGAGGCTATTACAGTTTTCTTCTATTTTATTAAATTACTATGCAGGAGGTACAGTCACATTACTGAGGAACGAGCTGCAGCCATTTTAGGAGTACATTTTCTATTTTTCCCCCTCTCAAATGCTTACAAACACTTGTATTGAAGAAGCATACTTTATAAAACTGGCAATAGTACAAAAAGAAAAGAAAACTGTTCTCCAACTTCTTCCTTCCAGTGTATTAAATCAAGATGGGTCAGTTATAGATGAAGTCCTCTTAAGTGCAGCCAACAAAATTGCTTTGATTTCACTCCTCTCACAAATGGGGAGGGATCTTATAGATCTACCAACGCTGCTGTCGACAATGTCTGAAAAGATATTGAGCTCAGACCTTTTTCATCCCAAAGTGGTGCAGAATAGGCTATAAGCAAGCAGATTGACAGAGAAACTGAACAAATATAAGCAGATATATTGTGTTAAGGAAAAAAATCCTTTCATTTAATGTAATCTTTTCACTGACAGAAAAATGTATTTTTATATAAATAACCATATTTTATTTTCCATCATGCACATTGGACATATATAGTGCTAAGTGTTTTCCTAAAGAACTCATTAGCCTACTCGTCCTCATGCTTCAAAGCCATTTGATTTAGCGTCTCTCTGCATCTTTCCCCCAGAGAATTTAGTTTCTTGTAATATTAATATGGATTTTTACTAATGTTCTTTCTGTGTCTGAGCTCATATAGACTGGTACTCTATCCTCGCAAGTACAACATTTTTGCAACTAACGCTATTGCCTGCAACATGAGTACTTTATTTGCCAGCATGACTGGCTCATTCTGAACAATCTACAGATATTTTAATGTTCATTCATGTTTAATACTGGAGACACAGCTTCAAAACCCAAATGCCAGTGAGTCTACATAGAGGTGGTTGTGCAAAATTCATGCTAATGACGTTCAAGTCAGCGCAGTGCAGGACAAAATGTGCGTGGGTAGCTTAAAATTGATACATGAGCATAAGAGACATGAGCTAACTATGTACTTCTGAAAGAGGGGCATGTTAAACCTTTATGAAACAAAGAAATCATACCATACAATGAGAAAGGCTGGTTTTCCAAAGCATGTTAATCTATGAGGAATGTAGCTGGATTTCATGTGGGTGAGGTTAACATGGATTAGGCCATGTCATGCAAAGCATATGGGAGTCATTCGATAGAGTGTGGAGAAGACAAAAGCTACGGAAAAACATTCCATCACATGGGGCAAGAAAAAGTTGAAAAAAACAAACATTTGTAGCAACCCGCAATGACGCCAGTTTAATGAGTACATATGAGGGTTTGTAACAGGCCAGTCATGGTCTGGAGAGGGCTGAGGATGCAGGTGGGAACTCACCACGCTGAAGTCTTATATGCAGCTTCAAAACCGTTGATTGTTTAATATGTCAGGGCTGAAGAGGGAGGGAGTCTCAGGAGAGGAGCATGTTAAGGCTTGGGATGGGATGAGAAGGGGCCACTGTCTGAGCTATACTCAGATGTTTTAAACTGCAATTGTAGCGCTGCCTTTGGGCCAGTCAGCTAAATCTTTTAAAAAAAGGTCTGGAAAGCAGCAGTGGCACCACACTACCAAAGTTCAGTTAGTTAAGGAGGTGCACTCTTACATTAATTATTTACAGAATAGTTCAAATAAACTGAGGAATATAAATCACAAATCAATGCCAGTGCAATTCTAATTTGCGACTTGTGCAACGTCTCCACATAAGGAATGCAACACATTTGGGTTGCCTTAAGTATTTACTGCAGAAAAACCCTACTTGAAACTGCCAAGACTGTACACTAACATTTTTATATCAAATGTCTGCAAAAAATTACAGTTAACAAAAACAGATTTCCTCCCTTTTTCCTTCTGATTAGTAACAGGCCAACAAGGAGTTACAGTTTGTACCTTAAAACATTTCACTATGGGTACAGTTGGCTTGTGTGTATTTAAGATAATCTATGTAGGTTTACTCTAAACTGTTACTAATGGGATACGGTCTACAGTTCCATCTGTTCCAATGAATTTCTCTCCATGCTATCAGCTAGACAGAGTCACGTGATAGCCTGCAATTGGGAGGTAATAGGGATGTAGTGTTTTGAGAGACAGCAACGATCATCCCTGATTTCATGGATATTATTCCAGCACAATTTGTAGCCAGTGGCCGTTGTTGTGCACAATGAACAAAGAGCACCATGATGCACATATTGATTTTGCTGTAAAGTACACACTCATAGGGAGTATTCAAACAAAAGGTCAAATAAAATGAGATGGAACTTTCTTATTATAATACTGACATTCACCATTTCGTTCAGAGTCATGAACTGAATCCTTAGTCACTACTACACCCTAGAGAGTAATGCAACACTTTCAGTTCTGAAGTGCTTCAAGGACACTCTATCCCATTTACTTGTGAATTAAGGTAGTTATTATGGTAACAATTACGAAATCCTATCCTACAATGTGTCAGTGAAAAAAACCCTCAAACTGGATAGGTAATGTGAGGGAAGCTCTCCTTTATATGTTAAGTTTAAAGACAGAAGAAGAAAACATAAACAGCCTGCTTAGTGAGACTGCTTTTTTAGAATATAAATAAAAAGGCTGTTCCCTTGATGAGGATAATTATACTGCTTTTACTTCAATCAGCTTTCCAGCCCAGCATGGGACCCTGAAGTCTAACTTGGATACATTTTTCATAGCCTTCCAACAGTGTTCAGTTCCAGCGAGTAGGAAACTAGAAATAGAGGAACAGGATACTTAGCTAACCCAAATAAACAGCATCAGTGTGTGGTGTACAAAACAACAGAAGGACGCTCTCGGATATTGTTGTATTGATATTGTTTTTATGAAGAGACAGGATCCTCTACTCTAACTTTTTTTGTGCTATGGCAACACGTCTGTTTGCTTCATCCTTCATCCTTTTGCCTCTTCCCTCACTCGGCTGCTGCCTCTCTCTACAAGTTGTCAAATTACCTCGGTGAAAGAGTGAGTTCAGGTACTAGATGCTAGTACGGCCAAACAGGAGAAGAGTAAAAATCCAACTTAAAATACTCCAACTCTCTCCAGCACTGCCATAAATGCATTTCCACAAATGCCAGGTGTAAACTAGTTAAAAGTTACAACACAATATTTACAGGTGAATCACCATGTACTGCAGTGTGACGAAATATTGCAGCAGTTAAAGTCAGCAATTGGTATCAGAACCACAGAGGAAAGAGCTTTTTTTCATAGTCACTTTATGCTTCAACATTTAACAAAAATGCATCTTAATAGAGGCAGAAATCATGAACCCCCAGATAGTGCACACAGGTCATAACCCATACTGGGGGACACCATCCATTGTGATCCATTTAGCAGTCACCGCATCTTCAAGATTCTAAAAACGCAAAAAAAGCTGTTTGTATTGTCGACTGTACTAATACAAAGACTTGTCAGTCAAAGCCTTATGATTCAATTGTGTCAAAGTGTTGTGTATTGCTGTTTTCACCTCAAGAAAGTGGCTAACTTTCAGTATCTAGTCAAGCAGTCAGTTGTTCACTGGGTTGAGTTGCATGTAACATTTGAGTTGTTACTTTATTATTAACATAAAACAGTTAATGAGACACTTCTAACATTAAGTTCGTTCTAACTGCCACTTTGTGGGATCAACTTTAACACTTAAAAGTTCTGTGCTCCCTTTAAAATGTTCAGTTTGTTGATGCGTAGACTGTTAAAACAATCCTGAAATACAAAATATCATAATAGTTATGTAAGATAGACCTCCATTGTTCCACTTTGGTGCGGCTCATGTGCTCTGTACTTAGATGCTTTTATTTTAAAAGGAAACAATAGCCAGTTCTGACACTTTTGCTATCCAAAAAAGCTTTTAAAAAAATACAATTGTTACTGCAGTGTGAGATATTTCAGTGTTTTGTTGATCTTTCACCCCATTCGTACACATATTGAGAGAAACAAAAATGTTATTGCAACTCATAACTATGCTATTTACCATTGAAGGTTGGTCAAATTTGTTTTAGGTCATAGGCTGGATAATAACGTTTATAAATTGAATTCATATTAGATAATAGCAACTAACAAATACACTGAGGGTAAAAAAAATTGCCATCAAAATGTAGTCTTCAAGTTTTTTCCTTCAGCTTTCATTTGCTCATCTGAACAAGTTATCGTGTCTTATCGAGGTCACATCTCATTATACGCAGACAAGCCATCCTTATATTTCAAAAGTATGTTTTCATTTGTCATTGTGTGAAGTGTGGATTTAATTTTCTTGTGACATAAAAAACTAAATAGAAAATAAATCACTGCACACAATTACTCTCATTGGGTTTGACATTACTCCTTGTACTATGTATAGAATCGAGAGTGTTGCCATAATGTGTTGCCATGTGGGAAGAGTCATGAAGCCAGGGGCTAACAGCCGAGCTAGTCAAAGCCAAAGTCAGAGCCATGTCCGCCCTTCACATGCACTCCCCAATACACACATCAACAAGCCTACAGTACATTTTCATCCACTGACTTTCATTGCAAATGACTGCTCTCTGAATGTTTTCAGGCTAAGTACATTCCTCACAGAAAAATGGTTTTAAATCATGTATTTCACAGATTTATTAAAAGGTAATGAAATCTGTGATCTATATGCTCATCATTCCCTCCCTATTTTTGCCTGAGAAGCAGGTTTTAGCCCATAAATTTAAGTCTATATACAGTAGCTTGTGCCTATGGTGCATGAAGAGGTGGGTTTACTCCTACAGGGACCGGCCTTTGGCAGGCTCACTAATGGGATATGGTCCACAGCTCCACCTGTTCCAATGAATTTCTCTCCATGGATCAACTAGAGAGCGTCACGTGAGAGCCTGCAATTGGGAGGTAATGGGGAGGTAGTGGTTTGAGAGACAGCAACGATCATCCCTGATTACATGGATATTATTTCAGCAGCCATTTAAAAATCAAACATCACCACTGCTCTCTCTCTCGGAGGAGGAGGAGGAGGAGGAGGAGGAGAAAGCAAGAAGTTGAAAAATGACAAAAGGCTTCAAGGACAACAACCAAGCAAAAGAGCCCTGACAGCCCAACTTGTCGTGGTTTTCCAGAGGATGCAGCAGCGTCAAGTATGATTATTTTTTCTGACCGCAACAGAGTGACAGTGTGGAAAATTCCTCTGGCTATTCTATTCCAGAAGGGTATCTCTGCACATTAAGTAACCTATATTATGTATGAACAGTGTTTGACAAGTAATTATTTTAGACAATAAAATGGAAAAGAAAAGTTGCATGCACGCGAGCGCAAAAGGCCAAGTCCAGCCTGCAGTGTGCCTTTCACCCACGCTTGATGCTCATTTGATATATAAATCATTTTTATTTCAACACTAAGCCCCACTTATCTTTTTATATACACTGTACGTTCGTGGCAGTACACACGGTTTAGTGGAAATCCATCTTGATAATTGTCATACACAGAGTGGACTGTGGACCGAGCGACACATGGTTATACACCACCTACCATGTCCCGAGAAGAACATTTCGTTTCATTGGCATTCACACCCTCAGTGTACTTTAAATCATGCAAAGTGAAAATGTGATGCAAATGATATTGCAGACGGTAGTGACAGGGGGATATAATCTTGAGAATGGGATCATTAAAATGAGCATTACTATTGAATGGGACTGTCAATCTACTCTTGTCTTATCCTTCACCATATTTATTGCATTTTTATCTAATCGCTCTACATTTATCGCTCCTTTCATTCATTCACATATTGATTGTGTGTGTGCGTGCGTGCGTGCAAGTTTGTGTGTGTGCATGTGGGTTTGTGTGTGTGCGTGTTTGTGTGCGTGTAGGTTTGTGTGTTTGTGCGCGTTACCCCAGGGTGCTTGTTCGCTAATAGAGTTCTTTAGTCACAGTTCTGTGTGACAGGTGGCCCTGCTGGCCTCTAGTGTGTGCTCAGTACAAGTGCTCTCCTGGGTGAGAAGCTGTCACATCTAGTTACACAAGGGAATGATCCCTCAGTCCCCCTTTCTTTAAACACAACTACCTTCCACCTACTTCCAAAAGAAGACCACTTTTACAGTTTCACCATTTCAAATTCACAATTCAACCTCCCCCCCCAACTCTCAGCACCATGCAAGCACATATGGCATCGCCTACTGTGTGCACAAATATCCCCAACAAAATATCAATACCCTGCAAAGTCTATCGGGGAGTCTACTACTGGAGGGTATTGAAATTTGCTGAAATATAACTGGCACGGATGCACGTCTCCATGCTGGTGTCTGGAGGATATTTTGGCTTTCACTTTTGACCATAAATACACACACTGCCAGTAGCCTACGATACACTATATATGTGCCTCTATGTTGGAGAAAACAGTGTGAAGACCTTTGTATGTTATGGTCTATGCTGCGAGAGCCGTCTCAGCTAGAAAAGTTTTTTTCTGCGCTTTATACTTGGCAGTTAAAGCATGTGGGGAAGAAAATGTCATTTTTGTTCTGCATCAACTATATGTCACCACAGGGAAATATTCCTCATGTGCATGTTCTCTAAAACATTGACTGTAGGCTACCAATTATGCAGTTTGAACTCAGGCATAAAGGAGAAAAGAAACATTAGAATTTATGAGTTACTGAAGCTCTATACTGCGTTACACGATTAAACACAAGAAACATATTTTATTGGAATAGGTAGTATCTCTTCTGATTACTGACTATATTAAAGGTTCTAAGGTTATATGCAATGACACCGAGGATTATAAAGATGATTAAATCGTAATTCTAAGGCTCGGTCAACCTCCACTAGTGTCAAGCAGACATAATATATTTTTTCTAGCACATGCTTATTTATTTATTTATTTTTAAACCACCAGCAGCCGTTAGCACAAAGACAGTGAGAAACAGCTAGCTTGCCTCCGCCCAACATTAATAAATGTGCCTTGCAGCAGCTCTAAAGCTCATTAATGAACGCATTTTTTTTTTGTTCAATCTGTACAAAAACAGAAGTATAAAAAATAAATGTTATGGGCCTTTATGTGCCAGACTATTTCTTGGCCAGGTGCAGTAACTTCGAACAAAAGACAAGACTGAAGGAAGACACTGCGCCTGGCCAAGAAATGCATTAACCCCAGTCACACGGCAACTTGTTGTTGTCTGCGGATGTTGTTACCTTGGTAGGACTGATTGACTTTGAAAACAATATCCAATTGCAATTAATTTGACTGATACTGCAATTGCGATACGATTCATGGTATTGGAGAAGTTTTGCATCATTATTCATATTTTCATAGAAAAAATGCATTTAAAAAATATATTAAAAAGAGTGTGAAATAAAAGTGAGAAATGTCCATTCCAGTTCAAGCCCAAGGTGATGTCTTCAAATGTTGTGTTTTTCCAGCCCAAAACCCAACAATATCCAGTTTAATATGATATAAAAAAGGAAATCTCTATATTTCAGAGGCTGAAAAGATCATTTTCTGACATGCCTTTGCCAAATATTGCACCTCTTGCGATTTGAATATTGCACTAGTCCACATTGCTATTTTGATAAAACTCCGATAAACTGTTCCACCCTAGTGCATAGCCGGCATAGATGTTTCCCCTTGTGTCTTTGATATAAACTAAGGTAACCAGCTGTTGGATTCATATTTTCCATACTGACATGAGAGTGGTATCGATTTTCTCATCCAACTCAGCAAGAAAGCTGATTAAGCATATTTTCCAAAACATCAAATAGTTGTGGCCTTGGATGAAGTATCTGGACGGTAAAAAAGAAAAGTTGCTTTATTAAATGTCCATGTGTCACAGTTAGCTACCTAACAATGCACCCGACCAACAGCTTGATATATTAACATTGAACTGACCTTTTAAATCTACATGAGTTGGGAGGTGAATGTATAGTGGGGTAAATAATTAAAACCTTATTAAGCTAGTTTACTGTGCTATACTAATACTAATATCACTCTCAAGTCATTATTTTATGCATTAAGCCTTTACAATATTTGTGTACAGACAGTGATTGTCTGAAATATCCCAAGCTGAGATTTTGACACAACTGCAAAGCTATCATCCTGTTAATAGAGGGATAATACTGATAGAAATATGAATAGCTTCAGGAAGCTGGCAGGGAGCTCATAGTGTGACAGTACGTCCACCATTAAGTTAATATTATATAATGCCACTGGAGTTGTCATTTAAAATGTAAAGCTGTGTGTCTGTGTGGAATCTGTAGGTGGCAGAGGCCTCTGTGTTTCAAAGCACACTGGCACCATCCTGAGGCACCACACAGCACCTGCATCATGTTACGCATCAGCAGGGTTGTTCTTCAGGCTTCGTGCCTTAAGAAAAGGTGAAAATATTCGAATATGTAAAAGTAAACTAATTAAAAATCACATTTTTGTTAAACTCATTGATTAATTAATTTTCAATTAAATTGTCATTTGATTACAGCCCACTGTTAGTCCATTTATATCTACATATATACAGTGTATGTGGGATTTTTAACCGTCTTTTTATCAAATTCAAAATATTCAAAATAAGTAGAAGCCAAGGAACTACAGTGGATTGAACTGAGAAAACGGAAGCAGTGGAGAAGAATTGTGAATGACTTGTGCTCCCCCTGGAGAGAAAGGTTTAAATCAGGTAAGTCAAACAATGATGCATATTAGATACGTTCTGATTATAGTGCAATAAATGTGTCGCAGGGATCAGGGAAGTGGAGCTATAAATCTATACTGTAAACATTAACAATGCATGCACATAGAAACCTTTGCATACTCCACTTACTACACATAAACTGCTTTCTGTTAACATGCAATAAAAAGATATGCACTTCTCACACACAGCAGAGCAAGTATTCAGTCTCCTATAAGTGTTATGATTAAATAAAAGCGATGCTGAGAGACAGATTCTCATATGCTATATTATTCTTTAAGATTGTTAGCCATTTTTACGATACCACTATAGATTTTATAGATTTTTGCATCTCATTCACCTAAAACGTTTCAATTAAACATGTTCTTATAGTACGACTTTATTTTAATTATTTCAGCAATACTGCAATATCGCACTTCCATGAAGTTGGGGTACTTTCTTGTACAGACAGACTGATTTGATCTAGCAGAGGCTGAGATATCCTTCATTTTAAGTCCCTGGTATGAGTCAAGTTCTAAAAAAGCTTACATCCTACACTTCCAAAAATGCAACACAATAGCAGGCTCTCATCAAGGTTATTTTTCTCAGACTGAGAGATCCAACAGAAGCCTTTGTATTACCGTTTTCAATGATTGAGCAGTACACCGCATGAGTGAATTGATCTTGTGTGTAAAAATCGGTGGAATGCCCCTTTAACAGACAGATGTGTGGTCGATTTTCTTACTCTTTCTACTTAGTCTGCCTTTGGGGGTTTCTGTTGTTTAATTATTGGCTTGATAGTCTGAAGCTCAGGACATCTGTTGCCCCGTGGGAAGTTCATGCAAAGCCTTCAGACTGTACTTTAGACCAGCAGGCGGCTCTACATTCTGTCAGCAAGGTGACAGATGAAATGAGCAAGTGATATGTTTCTTTTTGTGTGTGGCCCGACTCCAACGTTGGTCTATTTTTGGAAAATGAAGACAAATTAAATGTTACCAGCACTGAGTTGGCGAGTGAGTGTCCATCTAAGAGTGGATGGGTGCATAGAGTGCAATGAAAAGGACAAGCTTGGTACTGAGGCTAAAGAAGCAATAGTCAATGGCTCTTCACTAGAGAGTGATTTATTAATGAGCGTACACCAACATAAGGGATGCATCAATGAGTACTATGCAAAGTAAATTAAAATATATCAAATATTTCAATTAATTGATGGAAACAGATGCTACCAGAGAAGTTTTATTTGTAGAAATGTGCTCTACTCCTGTCTTGTTAGGAAAACAGATGTTATAGTAAAATTAAAGAAGGGGAAGAACCTTTAATGCCAAAGCAACAAAATGCTGACAAAAGCCTCTATTACTGAAAACACATTGTCTACATTGAATGGGCCTTATTTATTGTCCTACAGCTTCTTCTGATTGTAATCTTTCCAATCAGCTTGAATGGTCCTTGTTTCATTTTATTGCACCGTCCTATAGGATTTGCCCTTCCGGGAAACCCCGCATACACGACATAACCAAAATCAATTGACAGCACCATCAGGTGGGGCTCTGTAGTGTCTGAGGTTTGTCATTCTGCTCTTAAGTTGATGACACTAAAGGGTGTCTGGCGTTTCTTCTATCTGCTGGCCTTGGTCATTTGAAAGCTAGTGTGACATTTCAGACTCAAAATGAATGAAGGCAGAGGAATAAAGAGAGAGTTTGGGTCTTTGGCGCAGTGCTACCTCACAACACTTCTGGTGTAAACAAGTGATTATATTCCTTCTAAGCTTTGATGCCCTTAAAATGTTTTGCACAATGACAAGCATGGATGGAAAGTGTATTAGAATATTTTACTTAAGTAAATAGTAAATGGGCTGCATTTATTTAGTGCCTTTTTAGGATACTTGACAAAGCGCTTTACAATTTCTCATTCACACATCCACATCCACACACACACACACACACACACACACACACACACACACACACACACACACAGCTGCCATGCCACCGCCATCCTTGTGATTAAAGGACGATCTACTCTACCACCTGAGCTCCAACTGCAGAGTAAGGAAGTGAAAGTACAGTTACTTTTACTCAAGTAAAAGTTGGCTACTGTAAAAATGTAGCCACATACAAGTGAAAAGTATTGCAGTTTAAATGTAATCGGAAAATGTAAATGTCCTGTAAATATTACCAATATATGATATTACTACTACTAAACAATGAAATATAACCTTTAGGCTACAAAATAAATAGCATTGAATGTCAACGTATACACCAGTGGAACAGCATCACACCACTGATCCCTAATGTCCAAAACATCAATAACTCCAATTTATATAGATGCCTATACTTGATTATCAATTATAAATATAAAACCAATCAGTGTAGCCTTATTAGTATCAACCAGAAAAGACGACAAAGCTCAGACATGTTTTTAAAGAAAATTAAATGAATAAATTAAAAAAGTTAGACACCACAGCAGGTGCAACATGCATTATAAAGTCACATAAATTAAATAGCCACATCATATATAATCAACAGTGAAATAAAACATCACCAAGTCAGACAACACAGAGATGTAAAAACAATAAAAACACCACAGCACCTGCAGCAACAAACACACATATCACAGCAAAAAGAAAACTGCACTTTGAGAGCTGAGGCTGCTGGCTTGCTGCACAGTTTTTGCCCATCGCCTTACACATATTTACAACAGTGTGTTGTCCTCTTCAATCTGCTCCAAGTTCAACTTCTTTGCTCGATCCTTCTCAATGAAGAATATAGTCTGTAGCTCGCTCCAGTAATAGACACGAGGCACAAAGTCATGGTTAAAAAACAGGGTGTATTCCTAAGTGAGACCAACCCGTGAGAACTGTGTGAAAGAGAGAGAAACAAATAAAATGCATGTACATATTTACAATCTATAGCTCTATAATATCGAGATAATACATTTAACATTATAGTATACAGTACATAGCATAAGCTAACAACACAGGTCACACCACAACTTGCAGCTTAGCGGTTAGTAGTTTGTTCACTTATAAAAGGGTAGCTTTACCAACACACTAGATACTTTTATACTAGATACATTTTGCACTTGAAATATATCCTAGAAAAATATACACATTCACATGATCATTCTAGTTAACGTTAGTTACAAACTAATTCACTTGTGGCTAAGCTTTGTACTTTCACCATATGGAAATTACCTTGAAATCTAACATACCACGTAGGCTGCTTACTAATTTGTGATTACTTATTTCTTGTCTTCTTTCTTCTAGGTTATAGTATGTATGTTTATACACCTAATATTTAAACTTAGAGAGCTCATCTTTTGCCATGCTTCTTTGGCCCTTCGTTTACGAGCTGTTGATTAATTAAGACGTGCGCAACACTAGATCATTAGTTCTGCATCTTAAGGCCCTGTCACACATATCCGTATACCGACGCATACGAAAAGTCCAAATACGTCCAACTTTTCATCAGATCAGATCGGAAAAGTGAACATATACAGATTTGCATGTCTAACTTATTGATATCGCATCACTTACTTATACAAAATGTATCAGACGAATGCCCAAGGAATGCATAAGATACACAAAAATATGACGTTTACAAAATATGGGCAACACGCTGGTGTACGTTGATATAAGGTATAAGTAGTGTTCGTTAAGAGCTCCCTGTATTACGCTGGGGTGCGTTGTTGAACCCTGATGTTTTGAGCATGTTCAAAATTACCAGACGTACCCAACGTGTGCTTCATAAGATATGCAGACGCTACGTGACGTTAGACATACGGGAATACGGAATACGTAGTTGAATATTTACCTACGTAAATACAGTACGTGAATATTTACATACGTAAATATAGTACGTAAATACCTACGTGACTACGTTAGAAGTACGTTAGATATAGGCTACGTCGGCTGACGGTGAACCCTACAGCCAATGTATTGATAACGAGTGGATAACCTATTCCTACGCTATGTTAAGATGATGCCTGACGACGGAGTAACTTATTAAACGTGTTTCTACAGTACAGATAGCGTTCAGCATGTTAGCCGTTCTCCAGCATCAGCATGACGTGAACCAGATGGCACTTTTCCAGCTCCGTTGGCCAGACGCTCTGATACGTATTAAATAGGTAAATGATAAGCTATCAATATTTGACATACGTATAATAATTTGTTATGTATTCGTAATGAATAAGTCAGCTACAACACCGCTGTGGAAAAGTTGGACGTATTTGGACATTTTTTGCTAATTTTCATATACGCCGGCAGACGTTTCTGCCATACGGAACTGTGTATGTCTGGCGTGTTCGGCGTGTCGTCTGCGTCCTTCAAACGATCACAACTTACCCTTCATTTATATCAACGTATTGCCGATATTTCGTATGCGCTGCCAATACGTTTCTGTCATGACAAGGCCTTAAGAATGCTATATTATTATAGGTAGGAATACACAGATATCCCTGATGTACGATCCACCGTGAGTATTTTAGCCAGACACAGCGTGCACCTGTGATGACAGAATAATTTCTTTATTGCATTGTTGTACTGTTCACTAAAACTTTAAAATGCTATAAAGAAAAGAAGAAGAAAGTAGGCCTGCAAAAAAAACTTACTTTGTAACTCTTGTGCTTGACAAGTAATGTATAACATTTTCTGTTTCAACTCGCACTCTGATAAGAGGGTAAGGTTTTGTAGAGTAGCACTTTAATGATCTGTGATGATGCCTATGCGGCATGAATATTGTAATGTAAATATTGTTTATATCTAGTCAGTTGACATTAAAGATGTTGATGTTTGGGCTGATTTATTATGATTATTGCTTGTGAATGATCATTATTTTGATTAGATCACATAACTCTTGTTTCTGTATTGTCACATTTCAACATTATTCACAGGGATTTGAATATAATTGGCCAGCTTTGGCCTAAACAAAAGCATCTTGACAAATGGATCAATACAACGAGGCAAGCGCTATAACTCATAATAATAGCCTAAGATATCGAGCATGTTGGTCAATGCAGGAGTTGTCAGTAGACGTCTTGGTGGATTTTCTCTCTCTCTCTCTCTCTCTCTCTCTCTCTCTCTCTCTCTCTCAATAATTCTACAATAAGCACCAATGTTTTTCCTCATCAATGATGAATACAAATGATGTATTCATGCTATTGAGACATCCATATATATTGTTCTGAGTTAGCATCATTAGTGAGATAGTTAAATCTCTCCACTGGCAGCAGTGACAGATGTAAAACTCAAACTGAACCCAATGGACGAACACCTTGTTAAAGAGATGGTTTATAATCAAAAATTCAGTTTGAATGCTTTCTCCGTAAATATTTTATTTTCCTTCTAATGCTGATGCTAGCAGACATCCCATTCCCTTCGCTTTGAGAGTTGAGGCTGATGGTTTGCAGCATCTGCAGTAGGCTCCTGTGGGTTTCAACCTGACAGCTTGTCTCCACGAAGGCTTGGTAATGAGAAAGACTGTGTTCATTCTGTCTACATGTGTCAGAATGACACATACACAAGTGTTTTTGGAGCTTGTGTACACTGTGGTTTTCCTTAAGCATTGCTTGACAAGTATAGCAACCAAACACCAGTAACAACATTCAGCCATTGATCTACAACATTTATTTGTCTAGGTCTGAAGTGTTGATCGGCAGCTTTTTAGGTGTTTCCAGTGGAGGCCTACTGCGTGCAATTCCATCCACGTGTGACAAACGTGTTGTACAAATGTACAAAATGTATCTTTATTTTTATTTTTATGGTTGATCATACCAGTGACTCAGAACAATAGTCACTGACACCTAATGACTCCTGTAATGCCACTTAGTTTCTGCCAAAACTACATTTTGATTGGTTTCTGAAAAACAATAAAAGAAACAGCATTTAAAAAGCTCAATTTTGATAATTTCTGCCGTCTGTAAAGATGTTATAAGAAAAGTCCTTTGTAAGTTAAGCTCTGAACAACATGTTACATAATACTATAGGGGGAAGTGTTAGCATCCATATAGGCTTTACTATTTTTAAGTGGTGTAATTATTACACCTACAAATTATAAACCAGATGATGAATATCAATGTGAATCCAGCAGTGCTGTTTACTAGAGGCAGAGGAAAATAAAACCTAAGACACTGAGCAGGCATAGACGTCATCCCCCATCTAACCATTATAATACATAATTTAAAACCTGACGGTCCACAAAACAACAACAACATCAACAACAACAACAACAACAACAAAGCTAACTTTTATATTTTGTTCGTCCTTCAAGATGGATTCTAAAATGCACATGGCCTTGAGGCTGCTTTGCACTAAAGGCTGAGAGACTGTGTAGCATTATTCATTCACTTGCTGCTCTGTCCTTAGTTGGCCTAACCGGCAGAAAGCCTTTTAATTAGTGAGCACTCTCAAAGAGAACAAGTTGTAGATAACTTTCTTTCTTTTTATTATAACACAAGGACAAAAGGAGAAACATACACATGCACATGAAGGAACAGAATAATGATTCAGGAAGCTGAAAACAACAACAACAAAAGGCTCAAAAAGGTGAAACTCTCCAATATTTCAAAAAATATATAAAGATTAGAGAAAAGTCATACACATGAATTTAAATGTAGGTAGCAAAACTTTGTTTGTTCTTTGTTTCTACCTCATAACAATCTCACAACTCTGACTCCGAAGGGCCTTGAGTTAGCAGAACCTTTTCAAGTAATGGAGTATTTTGACATTGTGGTACTTTTATTTCAGTCAAGGATCTGAATACTCCTCCCACTGCTGCTCTTCAGACACTATGTTAAAGAAATGTCATAAAGCCAGTCCGTCTCCAACACACTTGTTGCTGAGGAAAAAAAACATGGACTAACAGTCACCAGTCGTGACATGTACACATTTAGAAATAAACATCAATCACAAAAAGTGTCAAACTCAAAAGTTCAAATTCCTTGGTGGACGTAACAAGAGACCGGATGTTCTATGATATGGTCTATGAGACTGTCTGTGGATACTGTCTGTAAACCCTGGTAACTACAGTATCAGTGTTTACTCACACTGGCACCGCCCACAACACAGAACAATCTGTTCCCCTCTAATGCGCCTGCCCTCTGTGGAAATCAAAAAGGGAAAGATGTAGACAAAATCACCCAACAGTGCTTAGTTGCTGTGAAACGAAAATATTTATGATCTTTGCTCACTGGGCAGTAGATCACAAACTGGTCTTGAGCGAACAGGACAAGCTTGGCCAGGAATAGAAGGGTCCAAATGACACTGAGTTCACAAGTGGACTGAAGGAAAGACATAGCCAGGTCATCCTTCAATTTAAAATGACTCTGTTGACAGGGTGTTAAATACTCACAATGCCACTTGTGCATGTTTGTCACATCTTGTAAAATATGCAACTCAGTGGTGAAATATGTGTGTGTTAGAGAGTCCAGTTGCTTGTTTGTCGTTTTCCAGCTGAGTGATCACGCTGAAATGTCGCTGTGTTCTGAGTGGTCGGAATGCTAATAGTTTTTGTATGTCGGGAGCCCTCCATTTATCGTCTTACTGTTTACATACATTTTATGCAGCTCTATAACAGTATTAGCAGTGGAAAATTCTTATCAAGCCACTGAATCTCTCTGAAGTCAAAATGACTGAGTGAGAGAGACACCGAAACAGAAAGAGAGAGACAGAGAGAGAGAGATGGGGTCTTAAAATTAAATCCCTAGCAGGTGATGACTTATGCTGAAGATGATGCGATTTTCCCATTAAAGCCCCTCGTGACACAAGGTACTGTCACATGGCATCACTGTGAAGTGTTATCCAGGCTAGGTGATTTATTAGGTTTCTACCCTAACTGAGAATATTTTTATTAATGATATTTTATATGTATAAAATAGCTTTTTGTTGCCTTCATGGTGCAAATTTATCTAAGATCCACCAGGTACATTTTCTGTCATTTTGTATCAAGCTAGAACATTTCCTGCCCTGCATATCAGGAACATGGAAACTGGAGACTGGAAGACTTCAACAATGCAGGACAATAGTTGTCTGTTCTATGCATGATATTACAGGCAGAGCCCCCTTAGCCATCAATGGTTGCATTTGTGCACATACAGTTTGCATGTTAATGCTCTGTAAATTAGGTTGAGCCTTTCCAACCCTATGATGGCTACCCCAATGAAAGGGCACAATGGTAACACTGTTCTTCATCTGCAAAGAATTAAGTGGCAGTGAATAGCAGGATGATTTAGCACCAGGATTCTCCACTAGGGGGGGGGGACTCCCTAGCAATGTGGTGAAGTTGAGGAAGACAAAGTTTGGTTCCCTCACTCAAAAGAGCTGCCACAACACACTGACATGTCAAACATAGTCATAGTTAGTTATGTACTAATCACATTGTCACTATTGAAGCGACTGGTTGTTTTTTTTACCTGAGCATATCATACCTTTTTTAGGTATGATATGTTCTGGTAAAAAAAAAAACAGTGAACATTTTCCACATGTAAGTAGAATACATGATGTGAATAAAAAGAAATAAAATAAAATTGTGTTTTTTAGCTCTATATTTGTTCCACAGCAATGCTGCCTTTTGCTCAAGTTAGCTCAAGTAGAAAATCTGAGTATACTCTCTGGATGATTGAATAGGAGTAATGAAGCCTACATGGAATGTGCCCTCTCCCCACAGCAGAAAACATTGGGATCTTGTCAAGTTGTTTTTGTCCAACAGCACTATAATCTCAAGGTCTTTTGAGTGCTTCTGAGAGATAGACAGGGAGAAACACAGAGCAAGGGAGAGTGAAGGAAAGAGAAAGTGTGTGTGTGTGTATTTATTTATCGGACCATAGGATTTGTTCAGACTGCCAGCTACTGGAACTAATTACATTTTGGTCGGCCGACTCACAGGGAAAAGTTTTATTGATACGTGAAAACTGAGTATATGCAGTTTGTGTTAAGCATTTAGGCTCTGTGTCATCACGCCCTGCAGCACACACTTGAGGCTGCACACAGGGAGATTGGAAATGACTGTAACAAAATCTTACTCCGCAGGAAAACTAGAGTCAAGGCCTAGAGGTGATGCTGATTAAATACTACAGGAGCAGCAGGAACACAGTGCAGTGATGCTTGCTGTGTGAAGTGTGTAGGCTGCGAATAAGATTGAGCAGAGCATTGCTAGTGTTTAAAAGAAAATTGGATTAATGTTACAGTGAGTTGAGTCAATCACAAAAATCGTAATACAGTTTTTCTACAAAATCCACTAAAAATGGATTTTCGGCAGCAATAATTATTAGAAAACACTGCAGGATCTTGGTTGGACTAATTACTGATCTGCTGCCTCTCCCTGATGATATGTATTGATTTATTACGACCTCCGCCAAGGAGATTATGTTTTTGGTTTGGTTTGTTTGTCTGCTTGTCAGCTTGATTACTGAAGAATTACTGGCCACTTGGTGGAAGGGTGTAGCACGGGTAAAGGAAGAACTCATTAAACGTTGGAGCGGATCTGAATCACGGGGAGGATACGCAAATTATTGTTCATTTTCGTCACCAAATCACCACATCATTTAAGGAATGTTAATTCATAGTTAAAAAGTCAATATTTTTGTGTTTTGACAGGAACTACATATTATACTTTATACTTACGTTTTGCTGTTAGTAATTTTCTATAGATAGAGAAGAGAGGGAAGTATTATTTGCTGTATATATATATATATATTAGTTATGTTGTCTAACTTTTGTGTCTGTTATTAAACTTGACCAAACGCCACTGAGGAAGCTGTCCCCATGCTTTTACTTTTACACACCACCTGAAAATCTTTTGTACTAAGTGATTAATGGTTATAATACCTTTGAACAGGGGATCCCTCTGCCCTGCTGCCAGCTTCCGCATAGTCATTGACATTGATATTGAAATTGTACCTTAGAATAAGCCACATGAAAATTAAGTCCAAAATCCAATGTCAAAAACAAACTTTCAGATCAGAGCAGTGCACAAACAGAATGATAAATACTGTAACTCTAGTTCTATGATCAAAGTTGAAGACTCTGTGGGCTTTGAATCTATGACATAGATTATATGTACTTATACAGTACATTGCATGTGCGTGTATTATGATCCCATTCAGCCCAATGGTTCTGCAACTATAAAAGGGCAGCAACAACCCTGCTTCACATCCATAAAATCGGGAATGACTGTAACGTACGGCAGAGTACCTCATTCAAATGGTCTTCTGGGGATCATAGAACTAGAGTTACAACATGTAACTACTGCATTCACTTACATGTCTATTGTGCCAAATCATAAAAGTGATTGGTCACAAATTTAGTAGAAAAGGCTCCTTTGGGAAGGACCCAGTCAAATTCAGCATTTAAAATTTGATGAACAGAGCTGGCACTGACCATGATACCATCATTTCAAATAAAAGATATAAACATTTCATTTGATTTTTTATTTTTTGCAGCTGGATCCGTTTGACATAATCTAGAGAAAATAAGAAAAGATACAGCCACTGTTAACTGGACAAAAGTTGTATCTTTATAAGGTTTCTTTTCGTGCCTTGTAGGAAAACATTATCATCATAATCCCTGGAAAACTATTGTGGTCGCATGTATGCTGGATGCATGGACACACTAGCTGTGCCATCCTTTTACAGTTAGCAGCTTGTTTTTTTCTCTCTGTGTCAAAGGTTAAATGAGCTTTCACGGGCAGACTGTTCCCATTTGGTTCATTTACTTCAATAAGAATCAAACCTTTAGCATGTCCTGTCTTTTAAGAGGAGGTCACTGGTTTGGCTCCCTGTCAAGCCTATAGATTATATAACAATGTCGGGAATCTCTTCACTGTGGCATGTAGAAAACTTGGCATGGTGCAGCGCTAACAAAGGCAGTAGCTTTGTGTCTAACGAAGCATGGCGGTATTACTCAGCAAGGAAAACATGTTTCCTCCCAGAGACAGTCTGCTTATGCTGCCTTTGGTAAAACCCCATGGTTACAGCCCGAATTGATTATTGAAAAAGAAGAGTCTATGTATGGTTTAACACTGTTTTGATTGATAATTTGTCATGTTAAAATGTGTATGTATATGGTTTAAATGTACGATAGCTCATTTGCATATAGCAAGTTGATGTTGTTCTACACCTACTTAAATTATATTTGTTGTAAAGCACAATTCAAAATGTGTTACTCAGGAGAAAAGGTGAGCAGTGCCATATATACAAATTACTCTTACGCACGTTAATATTTCCGTTTTAACAAATTACTTCACTTGAAATCAAGTATTCTGATCTGGAGGACAGCGCTCTGATCAAACAGAACTCATACTGTATCAACAAACATTAATTGACTCAAGTGTAATTTAAATGCATGCAAATCTGTAGAATTAAGGCAAGCTTTTAATTAGTAAAGAAGTGACTCCTCTGATGTGTGTGACGCCTCGAGGAGCTATAGAAACAGGATAGAGGAAAAGAACTCTGCATGATACTGAGAAACTGTTTTATAACGATTCATGTAGCTCATTAATATTCATGTTTGTATAGAGTGCAAAATGAAATTTCAATGTAAAATGAGCAAGCCTAGTGGCCATATTTACCATTGTAAATAAACCTGAATTGCATGCATAATTACCAAAGTATGCATAGGGTGCAGGTTGTATCTAGTAGTATGGTGAGTACAAGGTTCTACTGTTTGCTGTCTTAACCATGTTCTAGACTTTTTGTTTTGTTTTTCTTTATTGAAAGTCTAAATTTGGACGTGTTGACATTGTCGTGAAATTTTTTTGACCCTGAATACCTGATTTGTTTCAAATATACCTTTATATTGTGCCAAACCTTAAAGTGGATGATAATTGTTGGAGATGCCTTTTTCTATTTTTGGAGAGTCAAAAATGAGATCCTCCTTCCATGAAAACTTTGCCCTTGTAAGTTCTTGTTTTAGGCTGGAGGTACATTTAGGATACATTTAGTCGGCATCGGTGAAGAGTGACGACAATATATATTCCTCCTAGCATATCTTTAAGTCCAAGATTGCAAAATCTCCTTTTTAAATCCTAGAAATATTTGGCATATCACAGGGCGGATCCCATTACCCTAATACTGATGCACAGTTGTTTGCAGTATGCATTCATGATATCCTCACAGTACCTCTACGTGGTGAAATTCTAGATGTATATGTCTACCACCTTTATGCCCATCCCAAGCAGAGCAGTGAAGTATCCAGAGCAAAGGTTAGGATCAGCAGCACAATAAATCAGTCATCTATTAATAAAAAAAAAAGAAATTGGCATTTTACTTATGTTATTGCATACATTATATATTGTGTGTGTGTGTGTGTGTGTGTGTGTGTGTGTGTGTGTGTGTGTGTGTGTGTGTGTGTGTGTGTTCTCACATGGAGAGCAAGCATAGGTATTTTATTTACGTAATAAGTAATACAGATAAGAGAGATGGAAAAAAGAAAGACTGAGAAAAAAATAAGTCTATGTAGAATCTATTTTATTATTTTCTACTTTTAGAAGATTGTGTCTACTTAAGGAAAACCACATTTATATTACTTTAGATAAGATGTACTGGTCAAAGTATATTTTGCATTATTTTTTCAATCCAGTTGGGCCTCATATTATCTCAAAATCTAAAATCACCTTCACTTTCCTCTTGACCTTCTTGGTTCTTGATGGTGAAGATAGCTTTTGTGTTAGCCTAAAGGAGCATGAAGGATTTTTAAGACAAATATTAACACATGAAACATATTAACGAATGAAAACTTCAGGGAATATCCCTTCAGAGCAAGGTCACTTACGTGGTCATTGAATGCATCATTAAGTTTGGTCACGCAAAATAAGTATGCATTGTGTTTGTGAATCAAAGTACATGTGCCGCCTGGGTCACTGGCTATCACATTTAAATATATTCTCGCACTCCCACGAGTAGATCCTTTTTGTCCGTTGTATTTCTCTCTCTGGATCACAATTCAACTGATGATTCCCATTTAAATGTTTCACTAAATTATTTTATATTTTAACATTCTTCAGTTTCAGCCACCCATAGCTCCTGCCATGATTGGAATTTCCCCAAAATCTAAAGCTACTAAATGTCACATGTGACATGCATGTGCAGAAAGAGCATGGGTTTTATGAAATTATAGTCGCAAATTGTAAAACGTTTAGTTTTTTTCCTATTGCATGCTAATTTTGATTATTAAAGTAATTATGGGAAAACATTTTGTCTATTATTCTCGCAGGAGATTCTTAACAACGGGGGTTCTGACTAGATGTCTAGCAACAAAACCAAGTCATGAGCCAAATATTATGTAATGTTTGTCACAATAATGCCCCTGTTTGACAGCCATAACAAGCTGAGGATAATCTTAGTGTGTCATTACATTTATCAGAACAAGCAACACAATAAACACTCAGCGTGTCCAGCATTCTATATCTACTGTTTTTTCTTTATTATTATTTGAAGTATTGTTTAGTCTGAAATGCAACTGCTAAAACTTTCCAAGAATCTACTTGTAAGATCATCTGATATAAAAACCAAACAAAGTTCACCAGAAATGTGCTGTTTCTTCTCCGCACTGCAAAGAACAGGACAAAATGACACAACTATATATATTATTTAATGATCTTGCAGTTATCAAAGAAAATGGAAGTAGGATTATAGCTGAAAAATGAATGATGACATCAAAAAGGATCATATTTAAAGCTGAATTTAATTGTAGGTATTCTGGAGAAAGATTGGTATCATTTATTTACTCTTCCTTCAAACACTGTTGAATTCATTGGAACAGAATGAAGCAGCAATGAACTAAATCACTAACTACTTTAAGAGCCACCATAAAATATAGTTGGTTAAAAATTAGCCTTTGCTGTTTTATTATGACTGATAAAGCATGCATACATTTTAAAAATGGAAAATGCTACAGGGATGCTTTTAATTTTTAATATTATCTGAGTTTAATATGTAATCCAATTCACAATGACATGTGATAAAAGGAAACATCAGCATCTTAACATTGTGTCACTTTGAGTCACTTGTCCAGTCTCCTTCATTGTCAATGCACAACTCTGCACAAGGTTTGGATTCAAGAGTTCCAGGTGAAACTGATCCAGGTTTGTAAAAGGGAATGGACTTTATTTGGCTTAGAGTAAAAGTCGTGATCCAGTTACTTGTGTGAAATAGATGCAAGTCTAAAAGAAGACAGAAAAGAAATAGTGCTTCCACTCAAAATAGTTTCAGTTTGGTAGCTCTCGCACAAGGGTGTGCAGAAATGTTTGTTTCCCTTCGACACAAGGAGGAGGAAAGTGTGTTATTATTTTTGTGGGAAGCATGGCATCAAATGCTCACTGCTAATCAATGAAAACATCGGGCATGTCTTACATTATAGGTCATATAGATTTTCACATGTTTTTAATCTATATTTCCTTCAAGATCAATATCATAATGGCACCCAACACCGTCAGCGACAGTACTGTTACAGCTACAGCTACTGTACATTTGCAGTCTTTGGCACTTAAACGGACAAAAAGAAAAGAGCATATTTTATTTTTAATCATCTTTTGAGTTCTTTCTTGTAAGAGCCTTGACTTCACTTTGAGTAATTAATAGTAGGAAATGTGTGGATAATATATGGTATGTTAAGTTACGAAGCTGTGGTGTTTTCATCATATTTACTTATTTACTCACTCATGTAAAGGTCACATTAACCCCAAAAAGGAATGTCCGTGATGAAAACAGGTGAATGTGTTTCTTACAGTATTTGTATTCATCCTATAAGGATCGTGTTTGATCACCATAAAGATACATTTATTTTTCCATTCCAATTAGGCTACGTTCTTTCGTGGAGGCTTATCATGGGGAACAAATAATTAAGAAAAACTATGTGTGTGCGTGTGTTTGCCAGTGTGCAAACACTTAACCGCTTGATACAGATAAAATAGAAATGTGGAATTGTATTTGCCTAATGGAAACTTACGATTTATGGTGTTCAGCTCTGTTACACATCCTCCAAACCTGGAGGGTGAACCAGGACGTTGCTGAATCTTCAGATCCTACCTGTTACACAAAAAAACTCAACACTGTTGGCTTTTTCTTTTGCAACTTAAGTCAAAAATCCATGCTGCCCTAAAGAGTAAAAAAAAGAAGTTGAGCTTGAGCAACTTTGACTACGATAATAATGAATCATACTTTATAAGATGATGATGTGTTTTGTATGAAAACATTTATTTTTATTTGTATTGGAACTATTTAACTATAACTACAAAATAATGTACAATATTTGCATTTGGAATGTAGTGAAGTAGAAATATAAAGTAGCATAAAATGGAAATACTCAAGTAAAGTACAAGAAATAATTGATTAATTTCCACACACTGATTTCTACACTTTGGTATGTTGCATCTAGGTTGATTGAAGATAAGATTTATTTTGAAGAGGGTAAGTTGATATGTTCAATACGTTTTTTCATTGACAAAATGGTCATTTAATGTGTATATTGTGCATACTTTGTGTTCTCAAAGCTCTAATATGACTCAGATGCTGAGGCTGACTGGGTTACTGAGCGGTCGCACTTTGTGCAACAGTCTGTTTGCACAGCAAGCAAATGTCACGACTCCTCCCCCCGTGCAGGCTCTTTAATTCCCGTGAGGTGATGCCCTGCTAGTAACTTAATAAAGCTGCTGGATTCAACCCCAGGGCACAATGTGTGGATCATGTTCGTCTGACAGACCTGCTCTCTGCTCCAATCCTGCGCTCACACTGCCTGCTGCTTTCCTGTAAGTACTACAGGGTCACACAGCCATTTCAACTTTTAGAAATGATGAAGGGAAAGATGTCTCTTGCTGCTTGAATAACTCACCAGGACTTATGAATGAAAACACATCAGACACAAAGGGGACAGAGAGGGTGAGAACACGTTATTGCATTCGGTAAGTTTTAGTCGTTTGACCTAGGAAAACAAGTTGCATTGACAAGTTGTCAATGCAACTTTTTTGCCTCGGACGTTTGTTGATATTTCATTTAAACAAATGCAAAAATACTCTGAATGTACAGCAACTTAACAGATGCTTAAGTTAATGTAAAGCATGTTCTCTTTAGTCTTAATAGTCAAAATATGTAAATATTACTTCCATCCTGGTCAAAGTGTAACGATTGACAGCAGTTAAACATTGTATGCTTTGACCGTAATTGCAACAGTTTGCCCCTGTACACAATGTTTAAAAAATGCTGTGTATGGCATTTTGTGATGGAAAGTCGCTGGCTTATAACCCAAGTGGAGTTCTAAATGTTGTGCACAGAGGCAGCCATGCTGATAGGGTTCAGTACATTTCCAGCCACATGCACACACCAGGAATACGTAAGTAGGTTAATCATTTTGCTCATTATTATTTCTGCCAGGAGCTTCCTGTCCTGGTGTAACTGTCAGAGCATAATGGTGGCATTTAAAGGGATCTGGACCAAGGACTTCTGGAGGGCTGTGTCTGGAGAATACCTTGCCACTCTCATCTTTGTCTTTCTCGGTCTGGGTTCCACCATCAACTGGGCTGCAGGGGAGGAGAAGCCTCCCCCAGCTGACTTAGTCCTTATCTCTCTGTGCTTTGGCCTAAGCATCGCCACTATGGTGCAATGTTTTGGTCACATCAGTGGCGGACACATTAACCCGGCGGTCACAGCTGCGATGGTTGTAACAAGAAAGCTGAGCCTGGCAAAGGCAATATTCTATGTGGTGGCTCAGTGCCTCGGAGGTATCACAGGAGCTGGGATCCTGTATTTAGTAACACCTGCTGCTGTTAGAGGGTCCTTCGGTGTGACCTCGGTAAGAATCTGACCATAATGATTTTCACTTATATGTGTATGATAGCTTTTCTTAAAAGTTAAAGTTCATAAGGAAAATATTCTGTTTCCAAGGTGAACGCCAACATTTCATTAGGACACGCTCTTCTTGTGGAGCTCCTTATTACATTCGAACTGGTCTTCACCATCTTCGCCACCTGTGATCCCAAACGCACAGACCTTGGAGGCTCTGCTAGCCTTTCCATCGGCTTTGCTGTAGCTATTGGTCACTTGTTTGCAGTAAGTACCTTCCAGTAAGTTACGTATATAAGAGATATGAAATGGTAGTTAAGGTAAGAAGGAAAGGCAAATCTTTGTAGCAGTGATTCTCAAATACTTTTGTCCTCTGCCCCTGTTGTTATTTTCCAATATTCTCATGCAAAAATCATATTCAACACAACATTAAAGAATAGAAGACTAGTTACAAGTGCAAGCCTCTTAAGCATGCGCTGCAAGCTGGAGCATGATGCTTCTTGAGAAAGAGCAGGCGCATCAAAGCATATATTCTTCTATGTGTGATATTGTACGCTTCTCGCTGATTCACACCCACATGCACATCTTTATTGGAGGCTGCCATCGCATAGCAACCAATCTCTGGGGGCTCCCTGAACCCTGCAGTACAAATGAATGCACAGGGAAATAGATGTTATCTCTTGCACTGCTCAACGGATTTCTCCCTGGGTCTGTTTATCAAATGCATATATACATTCACTATATCTTCTATTAGATAGATTTTGCAGTATGAGACATGTTCTGTAAGTCAAAGTAAGACAGTGTTATACCTTAAAAACATATATCTGATGATAATGTGATGATGTTTAATCATTTAGACTGAAAACAATGCTGTTATGTGTCTTCTAGATCCCTTATACTGGAGCCAGCATGAACCCAGCTCGATCCTTCGCGCCTGCGCTGGTCACACTTAACTTCGAGAACCACTGGGTAAGAGATACTCGCCTAAAAGGATTATCTTTCGTCTAGGAGTTTGCATTGCCAAAATATTACCCAGGTACTCCCGATAGAGGCTGGGCAAGTTTGACTGGCCATATATGTATGACTAAGTATTTTAGTACTATAGTATAATAAATCAGTTTACTGGTTTTGATGTTATGTCATGGTGACATGCCAAAATACTGAAATTATTTGCAGTATATTATGATGATGTCGTGAAGAGGGCAAGCTCTACAGTAGGCTAGTATGCCATGCTGAAACCTGGTAAGGTCGCATTTTCAGCACCATTGCCAGAACAGTAAAAACAGCTGTCACCTAAAAATACAATCAAAGAACGGTCTTTCACTTATATTAGTAAATGTAAAGACAATATCTGGTATAAATATATGGCCCTTGAATTTTTGACTTCATCCAACAACAACAAAAGTGCCAACAAATCCCAAACTTACAGCATTTTATCCTCCAACTCCATAATGAGATGTCACGAAAGAGGTGTAAAATAGCTTTAGAGCTGAATTTTTGTATCCTGGCAATTATTTCCACCGAGCTATTTGCAGAAAGCATGGTGTCAATGCTGTGTGTGAGTATTGGGGGATGTGCTTGCGTGTTACACTGTCAGTAACTGTCACTGTGGCTGGTATCATATTCAGAAGTGTCCTCTCTTGGAGGCAAAAGCTGGATGCCGCAGACACTGATCTACCTGCTTCTGATTAAGGTTGACCCTCTTTTAACGTGTGCTGTAGCCTAACCAAGCAGGACAGTTTGACAGTTATGGTAGCGATGCCAGTGTTGCATTTTGTCGGCTGTAATAAAACATCTCCCCATAGACACTGATTAACCAACTGACGAAATAATGTGTTTGTTTTTGCAGGTGTACTGGGTGGGACCCATTCTGGGAGGCATCCTTGCTGCTGGTCTGTATGAATACCTGTACTGCCCTAACCCCGAGACAAAGAAGAGGCTAAAGCAGGTCTTTCAGAAGGACCAGTCAGGGGTATACAGGGAGGTGGAGACAGAGGACATTGCCATCAAGCCGGGATCCATCCATACTATCGATCTGGAGAAAGCTGAGAAAAAGGATCCTTTCCGGGACTCGACGGGAGAAGTGCTGTCTTCAGTATGACTATCACGTGCACTGGAAATGGAGACCAATTTGTAGAGCAGAATGACAATCAAACTTTGGAGTACCCATCTTGAGTTTGCCCCCTCCCCCCCTGCAAATCAGAATATGATTTCTGTCCACGAGGCTTCACAGCAAGGCTAAATTACTCTCATTGTCATAAAGCTAATATGATGTTATGGCTCAATCCCACAAACATCTACAACCTGTTCAATACTCCTCCTGAGGCCCTCCCGTAACAATTTTACAGCAGCGTTGGCATGTGGCCGCACATTGCACATTGCACTGCTGAATGCCGGCCCGCAATACATTGTGGTTGGGAAATATGTGTGGGGTCAACCAATTATGTGGGGTCATCACGCTGAATTGGAGAAATGAAGAAGAAAACGCAGGCTTGTTATTTTTGGATTAGTGTCACATTTGGTCTATGTGCTGTATGTTTAATAACAGGAGAGAATTTCCTTGTAATCATTAAGCACATTACCGGTCCCGAGCAATGTAAGGCAGTTCTGACAAGCATTATTACCAAAGTTGTATTACAGCGCTCTCTATTTCCAGTGCATTAGTCGGGGAAACAACCAGTTAATGGACATGGAATCACTTTTTGATGTTTATTACGTCTATTGCTACATAATGTTTTTGGTGTTTTTTCTATTTCGTAAAAAAAAGATGTAATTCTTAGCTGTTGTTATTTTAACGATCTAGATTTGGTTTGTGTAACATGTTTCATATTTCTCTTTATGGTTTTATTTCAGACTTAAGTTGTTAACTTATTGATAAGACATTTGGCTGATGTCTTTATGATTTTGCATTTTGCTCGGTTCTTGTTTTATGCTTGCACATAAAAACGTATACTGGAAGTTATAGAAGATGTAAAAGATCTTTAAGTTTTAATAATAAAGTCTATTTTAATTTGTTAGTAAATGCAGTGCATTTATATAGCACTTTTCACATGTCAGCATTAACCCATTCACACACATTCATACAGAGTCAGAGACTATCGTACTGCTCATCAGGGGTGACAAACATTCACACACACTCACACACTGAATCACAGCAATTTGGCAGCAAGTTGACCGCATGGGGCCGGAGATTGAACCACGACTACTGTACCTCCTGAGCCGCAGCCACCTTTACATTATCAATGATTTTTTTTGGCTTATTATTATGTCTTGAAACATGCAAAAAGGATAGATGCACAAACCTACAACTTCCTCACAATCAAAATAAATCTAGTGACCATACCTTTTATAAGGCTTTTCACTTGACTCAGTTGTTTCTGATAGTAGTAGCGGGGCACTGGGGAGAGAAAAGGTTCAGATTCATGATGAATTGGCTCATCTACCTTTAGATTATGTCTCCCTGTGGCCAGATAACTGTCCAGGATGTGTGTTCCTTGTGAGTTAAGTCTCTGAGAATAGCTTCATGCAATCTCATTCCATCAGCAGAGCACAGGAAATGATATTACTTTGTGGTACGAAATGGAAGCGATCTGGTATGTCTCCACTTTATTTCCTTTTCTAAAGAACAGGTGCAATTCAATCTTTTTTCTTTAATGTGGAGGAAATAGTCATTTCCACTGATGCTGCTGCATCAACTGAAGCTGTTTACATGGTGCAACTATATTGGGTTTGCCAGGATAGAATGCCAGTGTAAATCAGATAGTAAATCAAAATTGTTTTTACTCCCCCCCACATTTCACCTTCCTCCACATATAAGTGCAGTCTTTATGTGTGACAACAGCATCACCTACTGGCCATAGTGTGAATCACCTCCTGTGCAAATAATGCTCCCGATTGTATTTCTCCAGGGGAGGGCACCCACGAGCCTTGGATGTACAGGTTACACTGCAAAGTGGGTAGACACAAGTCAGTTTTATTCATAAGTCTGAGACACATTTTATTTGAAATTGGTCCAAGCCATTAATTCAGAACTACACAGGAAGATAACATGTTGCATAGCCGTAAAACAGGAACCCAGTACTTGAATTGGAGCGTGAGCTAATTCTAAAATCTTTTTTTTTTCAACCTTGGTATTCTTAGCCATTTCTTACAATGTTTTACTTATTTTCCCCTTAGCTTAATGGATTGAACTGCATCCTGTTACTTTTCTTATACAAAGGTTGCAGACAAGTTGTCACATAGTTAACTCTTGAAAACTAGCAGTGTGAGATTGTTGCTGTTATCGAAGGCCTACTGGAGTTGAGATCACTGAGTTTCTCAGCAGCACTGTCCTTTACCTGCAGGCATGCTGCCTGAATCGCTTAAGGCTTCAGTGGCTCGAGGCCAGCAACCTCTCAGCTCCCTTTAATCATCTTTATAGCCCAAATAAATGAGTACATAAATCTGATGTTTCATGCATTGACTATTTCCTCTTGGGACAGACGATGGGGAATGGGCTCACTCACTCTTGATTTATTGGCCTTTGCTCATCTAAAGATTAAATAGGGGAAGGCAGGTGAGGAGAACAGTCCCTGTTGGATTGGAAATGTGGTTTTGTTATGAATATCATATTAGTATGTGTACATGTAGAGTAAAAGTATGTATATGTGGCTTCTGCGTGAATATGGAGCAAGATATTGCTGGAATACCGTGTGACACATTTTCATACTTTTGCATAAATGAGTAGATGCCATAAAATTCCAATCAAATCCTAAAATGTCATTAGAAAAATGTCCTCTCTGTGTGCTGACAAACTTCCAATGGCTTGCTGCAGATATGGCAATTAGGAAAAGGCAAATAAAATGTGACAGCAAATGATAGAACAACTTTTTTAGCTTTCTGTTTGTTAACATCGCGGCTTATCAGCGAGATGTTGAACAGAAAACTGATAATGCATGGATAGCCTTCACAGTGGCTGCCTCCATAATTCGTTAATTTACATTCACAGTCATTGCATATAGCAACAATGCCTATATGATTTGGATTATTGTTATGACTAGGGCTTCATTTGCACATCATACAGATGCCAGCAAAGTATATCTCAAAGTGCATCTCATGCTTATCTAACTGAGAGCAGACAGATTTCTTGCGACTTGAAAATTCAGATTTTCAATTCCCAGCATACAACAGAAGGGGCAAAAGATAAAACACACACCTTAAAGATCATTAGCAATTAATATTTGGGGATTCATGAAGAAAAACAGCGTTAAACACTTGTTTAATAATTCATACTATAAACAAGAAAGTCTCCCACTTCCTTAATAATTTAGACGTAAGCTAATGTTGATTTATTCAGGAAGGTCTTTGCCACCAGCACTGCCTGGAGTGCCCAAATTTGAATTAAAGTAGGACAGTAGCAGGCGAGTCTGTAATAACATTTGTATAATTTTATTATTGCTCTGGGCTCAGTTCATTTCCTCCTCCAGTAGCTGCGTGAAATTGTTTGATTCTGGAAAGTGCCTTGAGTCTGCGGCTCTGGGGTTGGAGGGTGGTACAGGAACAGGAAGGCATGCGACACTCTCTCTCTCTCTGTCTGATGCTGTCAGACACGTAAACACAGACACAAACACACACAACTCCACGTACACACACACACACACACACACACACACACACACACACACACACGTACACACAACTCCACGTACACACATGCAGAGGGGAAGATAAATAACTCTGTTATTCTGGGTTTTGTAATACTGTTACATTGGCTCACTTAATAACTCAAGCTGTCTTGAGAATATGATTGATATTCTCACTCACCTTGTCACTTATCATAAATATTTCACTGCATTTATGCGAGATAGCTAGGAAGCGGAATAACTCATTCATTACATTATCAAATTATATAAATATGAGAGTTTGTGTTTATGTCTTTTTTCAGTAGGAAGATTGCCAGTTCTTGTTAATATTAGTCACTTCCACTGTTCCCGTGCAAACAGTTTGTTTGTAAAGAAGCTGGTCCAATGGAATTCTAGATGTTTGTAACTTCACTACTAAGAAATATTTCATTTTGTTCAGGCCCACGAGGAAGAATTAAACTTCATCCTCGTTTGCAGGTTTGCTAAACTATCACGTCTTAGTTCTAGTTTGTGGTGTTCCTCTATACTGTACTGTGATTTTGTTCACCAATGATAGGACTATCATTTCCAAAATGGTAATTTGAAAAACTCTGATTACTCTAACACAAACAATCAAGTTTGGAAGGTATTAGCTCATGTAACACACACCTGAGACCCCGGTGGCTTTGACACAGGAAGGGCGGGTGGAGAAGTTCTGATTGGTTTCCTCGGGGCTCTGCTTCCAACTTCCCACCCGCACACATTCCCTCACTCCTCCTCCTCCCCCATTCAATTCCTTTATGCAGAGAAGTCCAAACTGCAGTTTGATGAAACACATTTGTTTGACTTAACTCTTGCCTCGCCATCACGGCTAAATCTCGAAGGCCTGTCGGTGTAATGTGGCCCAATAGCAATTGGGTTAATGAGAGGATATATGTACAAGTGTGGGACTTGACCGCAGGAGCTGTTTTCCATTTGAGTTTGGTCTGCTCGTGTTATTAGGGAAACCTTTATTATTGTTGCCCTCTAGTGGGAACCATATAATAGGATTACATTTTATTAGAGCCTCCCAGCATTACCCATGAACCCCCCCTCCCTCTTGTCTCTCTTCCCCTCGTAGTAATGTCACTGACTCCTCTGTCCATGGTGGGTGGGACGGGTGGATTTTTTGGGACGGAAAGGCAAGTCAACAAATGGGGCTGCAAGTGATCCCAAACAATAAGCATTCTCATCTTTTCTTAGTTGCAGAAAAAGTCATCTGTCGATACAGAATCTAGATTTACGATCTCTTTTGTCAATTCGAAAAACTATTTCATGTGCAGAACAGACTCTGATGGGTGTGCCATGTTTGCTCTGTAAGCTGCTATAACCCCGTTGCAACAGTGAGTCAGAGACATGTACATGCAAAGCTCCACAGAGTTTACATATTACACGTTTCTGGAGTAGAGCATGAACAAAGACACAACAATAGTGCGCGGTATACTTTTTGCTAACCTGAACAAAGGAGCTCCTCTGTCATTAAATGTTTACCATTAATAATGTTTAGCCTTCTAAGGCCAGACTTGCTTGCATGGGCTACATTGTAGAGTCATTCTCTAGAACTCAATTTCATTGTGCCAAAGATAATATTTGATGAACAGTTTTGGCCTAAAACTGTGCAACCCTGCAGGGCAGATTGAGACAGGCTCGGGAAGCAGCTTCAGCACACTTGCTTATACATCCCACTCCCTTACATAACCACAGGCCATTAGTGGGGTGTGGCGAGAACAGCAGCAGTTATTAATATGGTCTGAGGTGAAACCAACATCTCTCTAAATCTTTGTGAGGTCTAGGAAGGCCAATGTCAATCCGTGGGTGTTCACACTCTGTCTCTAGAAATCAGAGTCATAAAGAGCAAAGCAGTATCTTTGCACCTAGATATTAAAACACCCATTCAGATGTCCAACAGTCATGTTATTGTTATAATAATGATGCCAAAACTTTTCACTGTTTGAATGTTGTCAAATTCAAACTTTGAAGTGAAACTTTTGCTAAACTGCAGCCACTTTGCTTAGATATACAGGATAATGCTAAACGCTAAGAGTAGCACAAGTAAAGTCAAAGTCAAAAAAGTTCAGCAAAAGGACTCAGTGAGTATTCACCGATATATTAAGAGTTCAGTTGCAAAAAACGGATAAACACCATTCTTAAAATGAATAAACCAGCACCAGCTTGATTGATATTCCCTGGATTGCTCACACAAACAAACATGGAGTTAGTTACAGTGATATCTGTTTTTGCATATATTTAATGTTTGCTAATATTAGCCACCATAGGCTACTGGTCATACCAGACCAAGTTAGGCTGTAGCTGGAAATAGTGTAGTGAATTGGGAGAGGGGGTGTTTTATTTTCTACAAACTTTTAATTTGTAAGAGAAAGAATGTGTTACATAGTCTTGCTTTAAGTGTTTAGGCTACATTGTGACAGAAAAGAGAGATAACCAAAGCAATTTGTTTTTATTTGTGTCAGTTTCTCAAAATTCCAGGAGGCAGAATAAGTTTTCCAGGGTTCCTCTCTTCTGTGTATGCATTAATATCCCGATGATGTAATTCAGGCAAGGCAGTTTCTGTTTGGGGCAAACTCACATCTGCAACCAATCTGGATAATTTGTCCACCAAAATATGGCGCAGCCAGTCAGCGTTCCCCTGCTGTTGCTGCTGCAGCAGTTAGTTCTAGATCTAAGGAAAATACTACCCTTCCACAGCGGCTTTAGAACAATGGCTTTGTTTTTCAGTATCAAACACCACATGTATTCAAATATCTCCACTGGTTAACTTCAACGACATCTGATGCATATTTTGAATACTGAAGTGAGAGGATCCCATTATGAATGGGCTCCATTTGTGTGGAAAATGGATAACGCATGGGATTTTAAGGCCCGGGGCGTTCTCCGTTCACTACAGTTTGTCAGACTAATGGCATAAAAATGTGTGTGTGCGTGTGTGTGGGATGATAGTTGGGGCTTGGTGTATCATGCGCCATCCAGCAACCTCTGGGGCAAATAACTTCATTGTAACACTTTAATCCTGTGTTTGTTTTCCTGTGGGACATGGCGGTCAAAAAGTGGAAAGTTTAATGGTCCTTGGATAGAATGGGCGAGGGATAGCTGGCTTTACCTCAAAAGCTATTCTGTGTGTCATTTACAAAAGATGCTGCGAGAGGGAAACTTTTTTGATGAAGACAACTGGAAAATGCTTTTGTTTGTAAGCTTGCATCAATCAGTTACTGGTTCCTATACGTGGTATTGTTATTCCACTGTTGCTTGAACTTCAGAGCAAACTTGGAATCAGTTTTCTCTCTGGATGAACATTACAATAAAAACACAGCCTGTTTCTAAATATTTGTTTTAAATGGATGTTTTCCCTGTACTCGTGATTTTGTTCCTGCTTTAAAGTTGGGTAATGTTACAATAACATGGCAATATTGATTTGCTTTTAGAGCTGCTGTTTAAAAAGTTGATGATCTCAACAGTAGGGGGCGCAAGAGCGGGTATTTCAGCCCTTTCCCACTGTGTATGGCGGGGATAACTGTTGAGAATGCAAAGAAATAACTGTCAATTCTAAATCCAGATGTGCACAGAGTAGCACTCTTGACAGACAGAATAATTATGCATGTTAACATGAAGGGATTTTACAAAAGGAATGACTTTAAACATGTACTTCCTTTGCTGACTGCATTCCCCAAGTAAATCTAAAAGCCTCAGAAGTGCCTCAATCTTCCTGAAATCATGCATGGTTGAACATTTGAAATGAGCTCGCACATCACCCTCAGGCACTGATTCAGACTTGATTGGGGCAAGGCAAGCTGCAAGTGCTTATTTATACAACTACGTCATTTGGAGGTTGTCCAAAGGGAGGAAAGAGACTGAAAAGATTACAAAGGAGTGAGAATTTCATTAACCACATTCCATTAAATTAATAAGTTGATTCCAGGCTAATCAACAAGTTGCCTGATGCAGTGTGGATGGCATGTGTTAAAGAAGCAGACCAGATAGATTAGATGTTTGAGAGTAGGGAAAAAAATCAAAGGACTCCACCAACAATCTATATAATTATCATCATCTGCTGCTTTTCCTCCCTGGCAAAGAAACACTCCATCCATTTGTAGCAATCGCCCGGGGGAATGTTACATCAAAACTAATCATAACGATTAAAATCAGCTTCTCTGCGAGAGGGAGGCAATAGGCAACTTGGAGGCAGGAGGAGTGAGGGTGTTGTAAATGCAGAAAAAAAAAAGATTTCTTTATTTGATTTTATAAAAACATAAACTCAACAAACATTGAGGTACTGCTGCTGTGATCTCTTCCTTTGCTCGGAGTTTTATTCTGCAGATTGGTTTAGACTGGGGCAGAGACATGAGCTAATTGTATCCTGATCTTTGCCTTGAGGGGTTTCGGAGCCCTGGAGCAAGTATTCTCTGTATTTTGTTCTGTCTACCTTAGCCAAGCTATTGCATTTCTCACTGGTGTAGGAAGAGAAGCAGCTCGTGGGCCAAATCGGAGGGAAAAGGTGCATAAAAAGATACTTTATGCCTCCCTATGTATCAGGTAAGCGGAGATTTATTTGGTTTGCTATTATTTCCGAGGCTGGGTGGACTGGGACATTGAGGCGCAGCAGCTTTTACGCATGTGCCAAACGATTCGAGCGGTACAGTTCTTTAAAAATATTTAACCACTTCCTGGCTATTGTTCCTCGGTTACTGTACAAATGTATGCGCATGGCTACGATATACGAGTCTTTGGTACATCTAGTGTAAACGAACAGCGGATTAGACTGCGATCTTGTCGAGCATACACTCTACTTGACCACCGTGTGAATTCGCTCCTGGCGCGTTTCAGCTCCGAATACATCGCCGTCTGCGTGTCACTGTTGCTGTACAACTTGCTCATAACTTACTCAAACCTGTGTTTGTCGTTTTCATTTAGTATTTTCTGAAGTCAGTTGTGTCGTAAAACTGTTCTATTTCCTGGCTGCCGCAGATCTTCTAATGAAAGACGCCATTGTGGAGTAATTTTGCCGCAGGCGTTTTTCTTATTCCGTAAAACAAGCTGTACCTTTTAACACACGTCAATGCAGAACATGTGAATCATCCTTTAATACAAGCCGTGGACGTGTTACGATAAGCATATTTATGTAAACGAAGACAAAAATAGGAGCGGATTTTGTCCTCTCTTCCCCTCTCCTGGCTTTCCGTGCGTAATCAACTCCAAGGTCCGACTGCGAATCGGCAAATATAGTTTAATAAGTAATAATCTGGATCTATTTCGCCCATGGTGGCATGTATTGTGTAAATAAACATATACTAAGGTTCATAAAGTTTCGACTGTACAATTAGATTGACATACATCAGTATTTAGTTACTTGAGTATGTCTCCCTGTAGCCTACTGCGGGGAAGAGGAGACTTTAAATAACATTTATTAAATGTAACGTTATGAAGAAAACCCTCTAAGTTTAGATCACCAGCAAAGAAAGTCAATACTCTGTTATCCCAGTTTCAAAGGGTGCCTGAATACACAGGATGAGATTGAGATGTTTGGTTGTCAGGACTGATCACTTGATGGCGCTGTAATAACAAAACGATACTTCTTCACTGTATGTACAGCATCTGTGCATATGCGTCCCAGTCAACTTACACTAACAAACACGCTGATCTGGTAAAAGATAAATATTAAAAAGCAAGTCAGTTTCAAGTTTAATTTCACTTACAAATTAGAGGTGTTTTACCTGCTAACTTTGAACCCCTTGGAGAGAAATGCTGTTATTATATTTCACATTATGGCTCTGCCACTCCTGTGCCCTGGGACACTTTGGTCTGTGCCAGTGAACATGCACCACTGTCTCCAACAGCCTGCAGCAACACAGCGTTGATCACCCTTCCTCATTCCTCCAATATCTCCACAAAGAATGAAGTTGAAGTGGACAAGTTGCCCTGCTTGTTATAAGGAGATAATTATGTGTTTCTGGAGCAGTGCTATGATATGATATTGGATGTAACTTGTGAAACTTTGTATCAGTTAAGATTGCCCTTTAGTCACTGTAAATAGAGTGGTTCAAGATCTATGACATTGTTGGTTCTGTGGATTATAAAACATAGATTGGATAACCATGATCCAGAGGCATCTCAGATGACTATTTCCCTTATTTGCCACCTTTAGTATCCAGGCTTTAAAAGTGGTTTATCTAGAAAATCAAAATTCTCTTAGCTCAGGAGCAAGTCAGCAGAGTCTCTTTGCTCTGCTAACTTTTTTTCCTGCTAGGCAAACTCTTCATCCTTTCTCTCTTTTCACACTGAACACATTTCTGCATTTGTCGCGACAAACTTACAGAGCTCATCCTGTTACTGAGAAACAATACATTCAGCATGAAGTTGTGACATGTGAGGTCGACATGATGCCAACCACAGACGATGTGTACATATCTCTGTACTCATTAGTGTGTTTCCATATACATGTTTTGATGACAATGTCTGACAATTTATTTAAATGTTTAAATACTTTTATTAAAAAACTAGATGTGGAATTGCTTGGGAGTTTTACCTTATAATGCCTAATGACCATTTATAAAATCCAAAGTGATACACACCTGGCCAGACAACCAGAGCATTCTGTTACAACAGCCTCACCACCTTTTTTTATTTAGTTTTTTTTTTTGCCTTAACAGCCGGCAGTGTCTGAAGTGAACCCAAATTCTGTAGTTGTCTGTGTGTGGACATTTGAAACAAATGGCCATGGGCACCAAAGCAGAGACAACCCATCCAAATTATGTAAATACCAGTCTGCCTGCCTCAAACTGAATGTTAATGCTCTGATCTGAAATGCTAATTGTGTCTTGTGCGATATGTCGAAACACTGAAGAGCTGCATTGTGGGATGGAAAATTGAAAGCTGGTTTGTTGCTGATGTTGATCCCAGCAGGCCCTTTTGATTATTGCAATAGCAGACAGGCAATTGCTTCCTAATATTTAGGAGCATTTGTGGATAATACCATGCATTGGCTTACTAAAGATGCAAACAGAGCTATAGTGTTTGTTCCTTGAGATGTAAAGAAGATGTTAAAATCATGATTTTGCATAAAAGGCTTGAAAGACTTCAGGCCAGTGATGGAAAAACAACGAGAGCAACTGGAGCAGCCCAAATACTTCAGGCTTTGATGCACTGTGCCTGTTTTAGATTTGTTTGTGCATACTGTGGTGCAACGCAATTACACAAGCTGGGTAAACGAACAAATTCCCTACGTTTCGACTTTTTTCACAAAGGCTGGAAACTTTGGGAACACGTCTACAAACACCCTCACATGAGAGACGTTTGTAGCACTGTGCCAAATTCAAAATGGCAACAGGTAGGAAAAGTGCTGGTGTGCAAGATCTGCAGTGCACATCTTGGAGCTGGTTTGAGCGTCACTGATCAACCTTACTGATGGATTGTGAGGATGTTGTGACCTTTGAACTGTCCTTGAGTTAAGAGTGTAAAAGGTAGAAATGCGATGTGGACATCAGTCCAAGAAAAAAGTCCTCCACACATGTATCTTTAGTTCCAACAATGCAGAATGATTTCGTGATATAAGAGCATTGCCACAACCCGCGACCCCCCCTTCAACTCCCACCTACCCAAGCAGCCGTTCTCTTTCACTCTCTCTTCTCTCTCCCCTGCAATTTTCCATAATGCCTTACAGATTTTACACTCAATCCACCTTTGCGATGACAAGGCTTTGAGGAAATCCAATTCCACCAAGCTGTTTTCAGAACTTACTCTCCACAGGCACACACTCACTCTCACACTCACTCACACACACACACAACCATCTCCACAAATTAGTCAGGGAACAAATTACCTGCATTCTGAGTGTGATCCCACGCACTTTGCCGGCTGCCTAACACAGGTCCCCTTTTGAAGAGCAGCCATGTGATTTCTCTCTCTTTTGCCCTGCAGGCCCCTTTGCCTTCTGCGAGGGATTCTGGAGTTGAATTTTAAAACTATGTATGGCTGTTGCCTGCGCTTATCAGCGCGTGCACAAGCGGCATGCAAATCAGACCAGGATCACACACCGCATTGGAGGCCTACACTCAAAGGCAAGCTTAATTGCTAATTGGGTATCTAGGTGTGAAACTCACACTGCCAATGAGAAGCAGGAATATGGATGTTTTAAGGCCAGTGGTTGAACTAATTAATTTTAATCTGAATGTTATTAAAATTTGTGGATTCCCTGCATTTTCTGTGGAAAAAAACCAGCCCAGGAGAGTGCTGTGGCAGTACTTTTAACAGCAATTGGACATGTTGTGGTCTGGTTTCATACTCAGTGATGACATTAGCGTGGTAGTTTTGCAATGCTGATGTGGTCAGTGGAGGTGGTGTTTACACACCACAGTCATCATACAACAACACTGATGTTTATCAGGCGCATAGCCAATGAGAAGCTGATCAAGAAGATCTTTAAAGTCTCTTCTAAAGGGACAGACAGTTGTTGTAGAAGGATATGATCTGGTTTTTTCATACACATAAAGGTCACTTTTTTGGTGATGAAAAGAGTGTTTATGCACTTTTTTCTTTCATTTTATTTAAAACACAGCTGAAATCACTGGCTGCTTTTGTGTGATAGGAAAGCTCATGATAAGTCTGGTGCTTATGAGTGATGTGTGCTTGTGGGTGGAGGGTGTTATAGGGACATGCATGTCCAGGTAGTTGAGTGGGTTGGTCACCACTTTGGACTTTGTTGGTCTGTTTTTGTTGAAGGAGGGTTTGACCTGCTGAACAATGGGCAGCAACATCCGGATGAGGGTGACTGCGCGCAGAAACTCTTCTCCAAAAGGGCAAAGGCCAGCTGTGACAGGTCCATATGTGCGCGTTGACCCGACTCGCATAACCAGACGATCATTTTTTGTTGGGCAGGATTTGTTTTATTCTGAAAATGCGACACACATACCTGCCGCTGAAACAGCGTCAGCCCAAAAGAGCCGCAGGCGCTACAATGCTAATGTTGTCGGGGGCTTTGACTTCTCCCAGCCATTGCAAAGAAGCTGCTCTGTGTGACAGCCACGGCGCCGCTCTTCCCCCGGTGTTCGCTACCCAGCTTCTCACGCCTCTCCACATTTGGCAGGTGCGTTGGAAAAAGCCCGCTGCGTCCTATCTGTTAACCTTAACGTCTGCGCTGTAATGGACGAAACGGACATCATGGACTTAACGCACCAGAAAGCGAGAAAGCGACCGCGTCCAATCAGTTCTGTGGATGAGTCCGTGCACGCTTCCCTCAAACGGCTCCCGATCCGAGCGGTGGAGTACAGGGAGCACTCACTGATGTTCGCAGTCAGAGGAGAGCCGGTTCACGCAGCATCTCTCAAGCAAAATGACCATTCGTTGACTTCCTCTCCAAACACAGTGATGCCGGCGCAGGTAAACGCGTCAAAGTCCGATATTGTGTGGAAAAAAAGGGAAATTACTGTGAGAGTGGAGTCGAAATTGTCACTTCTGCTGGGGGAGCGAAGTGACACACTTCGGGTTTATTAAATGCAGCGTGTGAATAGATCGTCTTCCTGCTGTCCTTAAATCTTGAGTGCGCACTATTGTCACGTTATTTGATTATTACGCACGCACAGTCCCGTTTCCTGCTTTAATTTACTATTGAACCAGTTTGATTCATTTTCAGAAAATAGTTTTGAATATCTAACTCTTTAATCATCCTCAGTGACTGAGGTGTCACAGACTTGTGTTTTCTTCCATCTTCACTCAGGGTCTGAAACTTTTTTGGGGGGTGAAGTAATTTTCTCCTTAGAGCTTAACATAAATTGTCTCCTAATGGTGTTTGTAGGTTAACAGACGACAATTTCTCCAAATCCTATTACAGTGTTCAAATCAGGAGTCATTATTGCTCATTTCCAAGACTATGAGATTGATGCTCCAAATTAATTTGGTTTTGGAGATTATGGCCCACAGGAGTGGATGCTTGAGGATTGTGGCAACATTCAGGTCAAGGTCAGGCTGCTCTAACTTGCAGAGGAGAAAATCTTTCATTTCACTCCTGATTGTAAAGTGTGTTGTGTTACAGAAATTGTTAAGTCTAATTATTTTTTCCCCAAATTAAATCTTACTTATCAAGTCCCCTGTGGTTGTAACTGTGTATTTATTTATTTTCAAACAGCACATCTTGATATGCAGAAGAGAAACTGAATTTATTACATCTATCCGTCTTGACATTTTCTCCCTTGCGTTGTGTTTTACAGGATAGCCGCTCCAGCATGTCCAGGCCCATGATCACACGATCACCGGTGTCTCCCTTGAGCAACCAGGGCATCCCAACAGCTGCACAGCTCACCAAGTCCAATGCCCCTGTGCACATTGATGTGGGCGGACACATGTACACCAGCAGTCTGGCCACCTTAACCAAATTCCCCGAATCCCGGTGAGTCTGCTCTACCATGCATCTGTATTTAAAGTGTGTGATGGAGATAATGTTAGCATTGCATTTTTTCAGTGAATGTCTGTGTCTAGTATTTTGCTTGAAAACAGGGAAGGAGATTGAGGAAGATGCAGTGTCTTACACTCTTTCTTTTCAAGCCAGATTTATCAGCGTCAGAATGCCATCTTGTTTAATGTTTAATGTCATCCTGTGACATTAAACAGTCAAATGTCACAACTCCTCAAATCACAGAAATATCTCATGGATGCACTTGGTGGAAAAATGAAAATGTGTTGGATGTTTTGTTTTTGGATTTATCAGGTCGTGTCACAAAATGTTTCCCCGTGTAAGTAAAGCCGACAGTTATTTTGGGCGGTAAATAATTTGTAGGAGTGCAGAATACAGTGCACAGACAAAAGCAACTTGGTTATTCTGACAGATGTCACAGCAGCAGTAAAGGGCCAAAGGGCATGGGGCCATCTGGAGGCTGGGAGGTCGCACTGTCGCTCCTAGCGCAGGCCCGAGGGTGACTGGCACCCTGCCTCAGGCGACCAACTACCAGCTGGCCCTGACCTTTTCAGACCACCTCTTTTAATCTTTCTTTCTTTCTTTCTTTCTTCTTTCTTTCTTTCATTCTTTCTTTCTTTCTTTCTTTCTTTCTTTCTTTCTTTCTTTCTTTCTTTCTTTCTTTATGGTTGACGGTTGTATTGAGCTTGGTAATGTGTTCATGTCTGTGCGAAAGTGTAAAAAACATTTCAGAGCTTGAGAAAAAACGAGTGAGTCACATCTCTTTGCAGATGTTCTTGCTTAACTGTATAATTATTTCCTCACTCTTTTCATATTTTCTCTCCCTTCTCTCCCACTATACAAGGTGCAAAAAAAACACAAGCTCAAGAGTAGTATATGAAAAAAAAGTAAGAAATGTAAGATTATTAATGTTGATATGTTGTCCCCCCTCCCGCCACCCTTCCCTCCCTTTCTGCCTCACCCACCCCCTTCCCTTCTCTGTGGGTAGAATCGGTCGTCTCTTTGATGGCACAGAGCCTATAGTCCTGGACAGCCTGAAGCAGCACTACTTCATTGACAGGGATGGACACATGTTCCGCTACATCCTCAACTTCCTCAGGACGTCCAAACTCCTCATCCCAGACGACTTCAAAGTGAGTGCATGTCCATTCTAGAAACTGTAAAGTCCCATCAGCCAGTCAGCAGTCCTACAACTTAGCACACACAATGAATGCTAAGGCCGTGGGATACCTTTCGTTGCTGGTCCTCCTTGAATCGCTGAAAACGGTTCCCATGCTAGGGACAAAATATCAGGACAAACAAAGCTCAATCATAATGCATTTACTCATCATGAGATGAGATTTGGTCCCCTCCAGCTCTTAGTGTCCATAGATTCTTTTGAGATATGTAAGGTAAACACTAAGCTTGCATCAAGACAAATGAATAAATGCTCTGGTGCCCACGACCACATTGCATGTGCTAGATTTCATCAGAGCTCTGTGATCTCAAGCCAAGTGTCCATCCAGGGTGAGTCTCACTGTATGTGACACATTAGCATTTCTTGTTTCTTTTTTTTTACTATTATGTGTTATTTTGTCAGTAATTACTTAACTTGCCCAGGGACTAAACAAATAACCACATTATCTGATGGACTGTCCACAGTGTGACTCAATCAGTGGAAAGTATGTCAGCTAAAATAAGCAGAGGCAAAATATAAGCTCAAGTTCAAGCTAAGGCCACATTCACATTGAGTAGGTTTTGAGAGGAGCTTGAGAAAACTTGAATGTGGTGAGATTTAGGCCCTGCAGCCCTGCGGGTAAAGGATATGCTCCTCTACCCCATGCAACCCTGTGTTACATGTCGCACTACATCTCCTCTACACTGGATCTTTTGAAATTTTTGCTGAATGGTGTCTTCGCGAGGGTTTATTGCTTGTTCATGTAGAACAGTGGTTTTCAAACTTCCTTGTTGTTTCCTTTTCAGTTTGGGTCCCTATTAGAAAGGAAATCACAACCGTAAACTGATTATCTTATTCTGTTATGTTGTTATTCTGCTCTCTAGTCAAGCAAGCTTGCATTTAAGCAACCAGCCTCATCCAATTCAGTTTAGTCTACCTTAAAATACAGGAGAAGTATCTTTTTACAGTATATATTTTTGTAGGATTGTTTAAAGGAATTCTTGAGCTTAATAAAAAATAAACAGAAAGGATTATAGGCTATTGGGATATTAAGTATCTGTAAATAAAAGCATTCAAACTAGAATGGTTAGTAGCTTAATGCTACTGACACAACTCAAAGTATGTTGGAAAGTTTTCTGTTAATCATTATCCTTCCAGTGTTGACCCTTATGACCCAACACTAGTCACATACTGTTCTCACTTTTATTTGGTAATTTTATACAGTATGAGACATCTTTACTCCCTGTAAACCTTAAACTCTTACAGTGTTTGTGTGGCAAATATGTTCAGTTATTCACTCTGTGGCTATTTTCTCCACAAACTATGTCAAGTCTCAAAACCTCCTAAAACTGTTGGCCCTAAGCTTGCTTAAAAAAAATAAAAATAAAAGAGTACTGATGACAAAACTTGTTCGTTAACCTCGTAAAGTAAGAATTGACATGAACAGAGCTGCCAAGTCAAGCAGCACATGTAAGTTAATATACATAATATCCTAAGATGTCAACGCCCTTTGCCCCGTATCCTACAGGACTACAGTCTTCTGTATGAGGAGGCGCGGTACTTCCAGCTGCAGCCCATGCTTGCTGAGTTGGAGAGCTGGCGCCAGGATCAGGATCTGAGCCGGGTGTCGCGCCCTTGCGAGTGCCTGGTGGTGCGTGTTGCACCTGACCTGGGTGAGAGGATCACGCTCAGCGGTGACAAGGCCCTGATTGAAGACGTGTTTCCGGAAATCGGTGACGTCATGTGCAACTCTGTCAATGCTGGCTGGAACCATGACTCCACGCACGTCATCCGCTTCCCACTCAATGGGTACTGCCACCTCAACTCTGTCCAGGTAATGTGAACAGTGGAATGCTATGGGTGTATTGTGATTTATACTCAGCACTTTTTTCAGCATTCCTCGATAAGTATAAACACTCAAAAGTTAGAAAAAGTGTGTTTTTCTATATTTTTTTATTCAGTTAAATACCCGAGGGATTGACTGAGGTGATGATCTGTTCATTCAACCTTTTTCATATGCTGTTACACTGTAGACTTTTAGAATTTTACTGATGTCTGATTGCAAAAATCTTATCTTTTTTAATATAATCGAGTCACAAGAACAGCCTTGCGGAAAAACAAGTTCTTTGATGAGTTCATCAAAGCATCAATTTAGCAAGCCATCATTACACAAGTCTACCACCATCTTTACTTTTCTGTGATCTAACCAGAATAATGATTTTGACTTCGGCTCCGGAGCTGGTGGATGGTCAGCCTTAATATCATGCATCACTTTGCGGCACTCATAATATGGTCCTCACATCTCACCCAATTGCCCTCTGTGTTCCATGTGGGAAAAAAAACACATACATTTAAACACATAAGTAATTTTGATTGTTTTAAACTTTCCCTGTGAAGTTGGCATCAGTGCTAACCTGCAGAAAAGAGACCGTAAATGGCTTAATGGTGGATTTCAACCCATTAAGTAAAGGAATGGCTGACATCTTGAATCACAGTGGAAACTGAGGGAAAACTTTCTGATAGCAAGAGAAAGTGAGCAATTCAGGATGCAGTGAAACACTTAAGGAGACGTGAGATGATTCCCCCGAGTGTCTTAGAGGATTGTTGGATTGATGCTCAATTTAAAATGAAAATAAACGTCACAATAAATACACATATTTGGCTTTGTAACATCCAAGAAACAAATCAGCAGAACACATTTTTTGTAAGATCTCTTACCAAATAATAGTTCTGCAGATCCACACGACTCCAGATACAAGTAATTGAACACCAGCAATTCTTTGAGGCTGTGCAGGCCATATGAGGTTATTTTTGTAAACCAATTACTTCCTTTACTGTTGCCTTCATTAAGACCTTTAAGGTGTTGGTGAAGTTATGATTTCTAGGGGAGCAAAATTATGGCTTTATCATAACCACCCAAAGATGTCTTGTAAGTTTGCGAAAGTAGAATATGTTAAATTCATCTTTTATATTCAGCATGTATTTGGCAATATTGTAGTTCCCTAGTTATACTTTTATATTCCACTAATTCATTGATGGTAAAATCCTCAGATACTCATCAATAAACAATGGAGGAGAGGCATATTTGAAAAGATTTCACAATGATTTGGACTGTGTCTCCATCTGAGGAAGTCAAATCTCCATCTACCTCCCAAAAAAACACACAAACAAACCCGACTCTGAAGTGTGTGAGTCGTGGAGAGCAAGCAAGAGAGTGAGCATGCTCCCTGGCAGGTTGTCCCCAGGCAGGGCCCATAATCCTGTTTGGTTATTAAAGCACGCCGGCGGTGGATGCTGTATTCGCGGCTAATGGAGGCAGGGCGGGGGTTTTGAGAGAAGGAAGGGGGGCAGAGAGAGCTGCCAGCAGTAGGGGGACCTTTGTAGTTTTGGCGGAGGCTTGGGCCTGGGGGCTGGGGGAGAAAGAGGGAGAGGGGGTTTTGCTGAGCAGCCCACACTGAGCCAAGTGGCAGAGAGAACGCCTCACTGCTCCCTGGGGCCTCTTCGATGGAATGTGATCCTACTGCCCCCCCGGACACGTCTGTAGATGTCTGCAAGGCTGCGAGATCAGGAACAGCTACACACACACACAGACAAACACACATGTACACCAGAAAACAATGAAAATGAGGCATGAGGCAAAACGAGGTTCTTGGTTTTGTGAAAGTCTTGTGAAAGGCTCGCTGAGCTTGTTTCCAGTGCTAGACTTAGCTCTAACTTGGCAGCTTATAACTAAAACAGTTTCGGATGATTCTGCGCTTTCCAGTTTTGCAGTCGTAAATAAAAGGTTAGAGGTTACATTAATGTTTTAGTGTCACAATTTATGGGGGCTGGCCGACCTCCATGAAGGATTTATCGGGCATCTTGACCAGGTTGGCACTGACTATCAAAGTTATGAGCAAGCACCGCCTGCCACCAGAGTCCTAATAAAGAATGCTATTAATGCTTTTTGCTCTGTGATTGATTTCCTGTATTATTACTGACATTCTTACATTACATTCCACCTTTTCCAGGTTCTAGAGCGTCTCCAACAACGTGGCTTTGAGATCACCGGCTCCTGTGGCGGAGGCGTGGACTCATCCCAATTCAGTGAGTACGTCCTGAGGAGGGAACTCAGGAGGACGAGTCAGCGAGGATCCAATTCAAACAGGATAAAGCAGGAGCAGCTGGACTAGAAACCTCCCGAGCAGCAGGAGGTGCTAGACTTTTCTGTGGCAGCCAAACGCTCGAAGCTGCAGAGCTCTGAGGACTCACTTTTTCTTCGTTTCCTTGTTGATGTTTTTGTTTTCTTAAACTTGAGAACCATCTAGAGAATTAAAATGAGGTGCAACAGGAGATTTTTTTGCCATAAGAAGATACAAGACATTTGATAAGTTTGAGATTGCAAGGACATTTGTGAATGTCTAGCCCCCCATAAACCAATTTAAAAAGAATTTATATACGGTGGATCCCCAAAAAAAGTTTGTTTTAAAACTTGGAGCCTACATTAGGTTGAATATGATTTCTATTATACCCATATAAATTTAAAAAAGGCTTTTATTGCTTATGTAGTATGTTGCATAGCGTGTCACCAGTGACTTGGTTTTGATGTCTCACTGGCAAATTGGCTAAGTCTGTTTTTATCCCTCGCTGTAAAAAGGTCACTAACGTGTTGCTTACAGTACAGAATGTCTCAGTTGTCATAAACAGTTAGTTTCAACAAAGCATCTTTTTTCACAATTAACATGATGTTGAATATTGTGATACCAATGAAGTGTTCTTTTTTTACTTTAATGGAAGTTATTTTTTATTGGATTATGCCATGAAATATAGTTGACATTAGTATCATCAAAATAAACATCAAAGACCATTCTATACACAGTAAAGAAAATAATTTAGTAAATTATTATGTCATACCATTTGCCTCATTGGGGAGTATAAACTACTAAACCCATGTGCTACCTTGGGGATCATTTAATTGGATCATAATATTCCTCCTAGTCATGACCTGTAAATTCTTTCATTGTATATGTGTTTGTGTTTTTTTACATTTACTCTTTTAAAAGCAAATTTGTTGCCTCAGACATGACTGAACAGATTAAAGCTTATTGTACTACCCACTCCAAGATCACTTTAACTTGTAGCACATATTGATATGAAGTTGGATATAAAGTATTTCTAAGATGACTGACCCACCTACGCTCCCTAGATTTGAGTAAAGAGGAATGTAGCAAAAAATGTGAAATAAATCTCAACTAAAGTTGTCATGGTGTTTGTTCGCTGTTTTACATCGCTGCAGGGACTGCTTTCACATGTCTGCATAGTTGGATAGTAATTCCTAAATTTGATTTCCCTCTATCCTACCTCTTAAAACCATTTTAGCATCCTAAGTGTGTTTAGTGGCAAACAAGAAGACACATTTACATTATCTAGTGCTTTAGCTCCCTACAATCAGAGAGGTAAAGCTCACAAAGCATTATACCTTGGAGGATTTATGCTGGTGCATCAGTGACTACATGGGGCATTCTTTACTTAGTTATATTGAATGGAGCCGACTTCTCCACGCAAGTCCTGTCAGTTGTGCTTCCACATATCCCTGCAGGGCCAAAATCCAAAGTGAAATCCCACACGGAGCCCTGTCGTCTTGTCTTCATCCCTTTTGGCAGAATCTCCACTTTCTTTGGCTATCTACGGTTTATGCTATATGTCTCCCTTTCAGGCCTCTTTGCCCCAGATTCCCTTTTGACTGACTGTTATTCTCATAGGCTAGAGGTGCAACTGTGAGTGGAATACAGCAATGCTTTGCTCTCAATCATAAAATCAAAGTATTCATAGAGGCATCCAACACATCAACACTCAGCTAAAACTGTTAGTTTGCAGACTTAAAATAAGTTCAACTCAGCGTTCATGAGTTTGAAGCGATATAGGCTATCAGTGATGGACAAATCAAAATATAATCATTACAATATTAAACCTACGCAATGATCCATGGAATTTACTTCAAATTATCACTATGATCATTTCAAATAAGTGAAATACAAATCCATAATTCATCCGCTTGCAAAGGTTTTACAGGAATACTTCGACATTCGAAAAAGTGCTAATTTGCTTTCATGCCAAGAGTTAAATGAGAAGATCGATGTCACTCATTTCTGTACATTAAATATTAAGATACAGCGAGCAGACACTTAGCTTAGCTTAGCTTAGCTAAAAAACCACAGTCTATCATTTTTGCGCTTTGGTTTTTGTACATATTAAACACAGATATAACGTGTTTAATAGTGAACTTTATAGGTGATGGCAGGCAGAGTTTGTTACATTCAGACAGAGACAGGCTAGCTGTTTCCCTCTGTTTCCATTCTTTGTGCTAAGCTAAGCTAAGATAACGGCTGCTTTCTGTAGATTTACTGTACATACTTTAAAGTGATAACAATCCTCTCGTCTCATCAACTCCTGGAAAGAAAGCAAATAAGCGTGATTCCCAAAATGTCCAACAATTCCTATAATACATAACGGGAACGATTTATAGAATGGAAATGATTGACATTAATCTGGATATTAAGATTGTTTAGCTACATGAACAACAATGGATGGGCGTAATAAATAATAATCATTGTTTTACTACAATAAAATACTATCAAGGGTGGTGTAAGAGAGAGAATGAACATGTGTTTAGTCTAAAATGCAGCTGTGCTTTTTGTGCACCCTTTAGTGATTTTTAAGTGTGTTACCTGTGGGGCAGCCTGAGTATAATGAGACCCTGTCCAGCCCTATCGCTTCTCACTTCCTGGATTCACACTAACTTGAAAAGGAATTAGAGATATCCTCCTCTCCGGTCACAGCTTGTTGGAGAAAAGATGAATGGTATTAAGAAGCTGACTTCCAGTCCTTTAGAGGACAGGGGTTTTTGAGGAGAATAAAGTAATTTGAGATCCTCCTCTTTTCTCTGGTGTGTCTGTGATCATGTCTCTCTCACTCGCTTTCTCTCTAGTGATTATTTCCAGTCATCAAAAGGCAGAGTAGGGCCTGGAGAAAGTGGCCAGTGGCCATCTTTCCCTCAATCCTCAGGCGCTGCTTACTCACCACTAGTGAAGGTCAGTGGATGGACTCATTCACCTCGTCTTCAAATCATCAGCCCTCACAGTTCTATAGCGCCATGCAAGCAGTGGCTACTGTTCCTAATGATTGTCCTAACTAAATACACTTATTAGATGATATACTTTGTACTCTGGATTTAGTTGTATACTATCTGCAGTCCCCTATCTTGTTCTGTGTTGATCTGTAGGTAATATTCTGTACTGTAGGTGCCTCCTACCTTTATTGAAAAAGCCCCTTGGCCATTTTATGCCAGCAAGATAATTATAAATGTAACCCGTGGCAAAAAAGCAAAACACAACTCCCACATCTCTCCCTTGCCACTTCGCTCTCTCTCTCTCTCTCTCTCTCTCTCTCTCTCTCTCTCTCTCTCTCTCTCTCTCTCTCTCTCTCTCCCTCTCTCTCCCTTCCCTTCCTCCCCCTCCCTGAGCCTCAGGAGCTGATTTCAAATTTTCAAAGATATCTCATAGTGAGGCTGTGAGATTGAAGGCTCATAAATACCTTTATTATAATATAATGGCCACATATTTCTAGCCATTATTTCTAGTGGAGAAATTAGTTCATCTGTGTGATGAATGCCTGCACAGTCTTTGGGGCTTTAAATGTTCTTTGATGGACAATCGCTTGTAGGATAATATCTCAAATGGACACTCGCTAGTAGAATAATATGTCACAGTGGCTTTGCTTGAGTTATAGAATGTAAAATGGAGCAGTCTAAATGTAAAAAGTGGAACCTGTACTGATGGGTTCTTGGGCTTGAACTTACTTGAGAGGAAGGTTGCATGGAAAAGAGAAATCCCTGTTCCTTTTGTTTCTGCAGTACCACATTAACACATAATCCTTAACGTCCCCCAAGTATTTTATTTTGTAGGAGCCGTAGGCAACTTGTAATAATCCACTTTTAATGTATAACAGATTGTAACCCAGTAAGCTTTGATGGTGGTTTCGTCAGCTTGGCCATACAAGATATTCTGTCAGCAGCACAGTTTCTTGGATAGTGAAGCAAGAATAGCGATGCATGGCTAAATGACAAAAGCCTACAAAAACCTTTTTCATTCCCAAGAGGATGTCTTTTCTTATGCTTCTTATAGTTTCTGACTCCTCCAAAATAGAACCACAACACCACTTTTAATAATCCAGAGTCAAAAACCATGCTGCAGCACCTCAGGTACACTGACTTTTAGTCCTTTGTAAGGGTCAAACTCCAAAAGCACACTTCGCATGATGTTAAAGACTAACAAGAGTCTACAGCCATGCCAGTGGCTCTGTGTGGCTGTAGTCAGGCACACTGGTGCTTTGAGCTAAATGCTAATGTCAGCATGCTAAAATATGTTCACAATGGCAACACAAGTGAACACTTTGACCTGTTGGAAAATCAGGGGGTCACAAAAAGGCTCTTGGAATCATTCTCTTGGCACCATGGATATCTCTACCAAAGAGCTATTTCACTGAAAAACAAAAGTGTCAACCTACTGCCGGCATTACAAAAGTGCGTAGGATTCATTTTCTGGGGAGTTTTATGGCAATTTACTGTGTTGTTATTGAGATATTTCAGTCTGTACAAACTGGTGGACCAACAGACCACCACTTTTTCTACATTGCCATCGTCAAAGTCACACTGCTAGCATGGCCCAATAATAGCATGGCAGGATGCTATTACTCAAGTGATATCACTCCAGTAATTTTGTTGCACTTGACAAAGCTTCTCTAGAGCCACACTAGACATTATACAACTTTTCTGTTAGGCTATGGACTACTCTCCATGACTACTAAATTGACTTAGACATGTAAAATCGATGAAGTGCCCCTTGAATAAAAAAGAAAGTAAAAGGAAATGAGATGGGTAATCACCCTAGTTGGTTAAAATAGTACACTCTGTTAACTTTGTATTATCAAATATAAATCTTTACTCTTAATTAACAGTAATTAATAAAGACCCAGTGTACATTTTCACCAAGTCTGTACAGTGTTATATATACATGTATTGTGCACAATGCTGCAGAAGGCCTACACATGCCTCTTTTGTCAAAAACTAGTAGATATTACACACATACCTTCATCAGACCCTCTTCTCACCTCATGGTGATTGGGCTGTAATGTGTGACAGTGCTCCAAGTGGAAGATTTGTGGTAGTGCTCCACAACATGCTGCACTTTCCATTGTTTATTTATCAGTCAGGCCTTGAGTTATGGTGCGCTTGCAGTGAGGAATTTTAGACCGGACTATGGTCGCTGCAGGCCCCTTGGCATACACTGTACACTGAGAGGGAATCATTTATATTCTACTCCAGAGGTAACAGAAGAACATGAGATTGGGAAACAGCTCAAACACCACTCTGCTTGTGAGGCTTAAGGCGCAGAAAAGTCAAGCTGTTTTTTTTAGTTTTTTTTTAGGGGCTGCAGAGCATATTCAAGCAAGTTCTGTTTTTCTTTTCAGTTTTTTTTAAATAGTTTCTCGAAAAATCTTCTAATATATATGCTGTGCTCAGTTCTACCTCCTTGGTCACACATTTTACAATGACGCTGTATGGCTCAGTGGAGGTGTGATGGAATGCTGCCTTTACTGAAATTTTCAGCAGCAATGAAATCTGACCAGTGGAGCTGCCTGTCAATGCTATAGAGGCCACATTGTAACCTGTATTGAAAAAGCCTGAAGGGCGTTTTAAGCCATTGAGATAATTGCAAATGTATCCTTTGGCAAAAACATCAGCAAACTCCCTCCCTCCCTCCCTCTGTCCCTCCTTTCTCTAACTCCCTCCCTCTCTTGTCTCAGAATTAATAAGGGCTACCTATCCTTGATTAAAAGGTCTCAACTGTACTGTATTGCTCACCGATAGCGCCCCTCCCTACACCACCCTTTCACATGGGTAGACCTGCATGTTAGGAGTGCTCTAATGATTCTGGAGCTTGCCATTCGAGGGCCACCCATCCATCATAGTGGTAAGGCCAGCGGCTTTATTATAATACAGAGGACAGACATGCTCTAAGGCTATGTGGGACACAATAGAGGTCTTTCAACAGACCTATAAATACATGATCTGTCAGAGTTGCTGTCCTGAGGGCGCTCTCAGCTAGGCTCTAACCCTCCGGTCGGCCATCACTTATGCTAAGATATGCGCCAGCCCCCAGGCTAAGGCTAAGGCTCAGTTCATTTCAGCCCCTCATCAACCACCACATTCTACCTCCAGCCATGAGAATAAATAAGAACAAGATGAAAAAAAGTGATTCATTATGATGGAGAGCAAAACCTTAACAAAACAAACAAATGGAGGGAGTGAAGACAAACAGTGATAGCCTTATATTGACTCTTTGGAAGCAGCATCCGAAAAGCTGTTGAGGAAATAACAGGCAGGGATTTTGATCCAACTACACACTTCAATATTAGGAAAAAGCTGGCCAATACGAGTTACATGCTGAGACATTTGTTTTGTTATAGCACTGCTATGAACAACTATATTCTGAATCACCACACCACACCTGCAAGTTACCACTTAATAAAAAGCATATCTTCTGGATGGGTGTCTCGTTTGGAGGAAGAAGTGGAAGATCACTGTCTCCCATCAGCTTTTTCTCCAATATCATACTTTTGTAAGTATATTTTAAGTGATATATGCAGCTCCTCCTGCTCCTCTCCTCGCCTTATCTCAGGTGAGAATCTCCTTTCACTGTTGCCTCCAAGCCAAGATCAGCAATCTGGGTGTTGGGTGTGTTCTTTTGGAGATTAGTGTGGATGGAGGCTGTTGCATGTTAGAATAATAAACAGGTGAACACTTTAACTCTGCATAATTCTCTATCTCTGTGCCACCTTAATGTATTAAAATCATATTCTGCCTCGGGGCAGAAAACCAGCAGCAGATTATGTCCAGGGCACGGTGAGAGGAAACCAAATGACAAATCCCACCACTCGCACAACAATGATCACCTGGGCAGGAGGTTGCTATTTATCATGCTTTTCACCAAACCCTGGCATGTAAGGCTTTGATTCTAGCTGTTTGAATTGTAAGTATTGCTAATGTGACTGGTGATGTGGTAATGTCATGTTTACACTGGGACACACTTCTCTGTGTCTGCAAACAGCATTTTTCTCCAGACACATGTTCACGTACGTACCCCCCAAATTCTTCCTATTCCCATCCAGATTTTACCCATTGCACCAGCCCCCTCTTTGAGTCCTCCAAGGTGTATTCCGGTCCTCTTGACAGCCAAGCCAGGTAGGGGGTAGTGTTCATAATAGCTGGTGTTCTCAGCTTTAGATTTTAGTGCCCTGTCTTTTCACACACACATACACACAACAACGCCCCCTGCACCAGTCTCATCCACCCCCCAGCGCTCCCGCCCCAACTCACTCTTCTTCTTCTTTTTCTTCTTCTTCTTCTTCTACTTCTACTTCTTCTTCTTCTTCTTCTTCCCCCAGATCTCTCTTTGCCACAGCTGCTGCCTCCTGGCCTCGCCCAGAGTCTTCAGGAGGCTTCCCAGCTCCCTCTCCTTTCCCCTGCAGCCAAGAAGGAAAAGCAGGCAAAGAAGGAAAATAAAACTTCAGGCACACCACGCAAGGCCATCTGGGTAATCTTGTTCAAAAGGCTTGAGGTGATAGCTGCAATTTACACAGGCAAAAAAAAGAACAGACCTCATTTCCATACCTACCAGCCTCAAGGAGATGAAATTGAATAAACTAAGAATTAGAAAAGAATTACAGCAAAACCAATACGGAATATTCAACATTAGTTCATTTTGTCCTTGTAACACCCCCCTCCTCTCTCTCACACACACACACACACACACACACACTCACACACACACTCTCACACACACTCACTTTGTGATTTACTAAGAAAGAGAACAGTTGGGTTGACATGGACAACTAACAGAAGCACAGAAGCGCACACACACCCACATTAACACATACACGAACGCAGCTCCAGCTCCACTCAAATACACGTGCAGACACACACAGCCGAGGGGGGAAACAATATTTGTGATGAAAGCAAATCAAACTGAAATCCAACATGTTAAAGTCAAGTTGATTAGTGTGAAAATGTAAAAGCATCTTCAACTGGCATATCCCACAGTCATAAAGATATGTTAATTTGCAACTTAATGGCTGAAAGCATAATTTTGCTTATATAAACCTTGAAACATGCTGCATTTTTAAAAATGTGCCTTAATTTAATGAAGTAAACACCACCACAAAACAATAAATGCCCCAATTAAAAAACAGGCATGAAGAGAAGTGTCTATTTCCCATTTTGCCCCTGCGGACATATGTACCCAAGCGTGTCTGTGCATTTACCCACACGTAAAAGCATATGCATCGTGTGCAGCTCATAAACATCATGCCTTCACGTTTCACATTAGCATATGTGCCATGTTGTTTAAGATGTAGGTTATCTGGTGTGAGATCCAGGCTACTTGTTTATGGCGATATCACTGAGCATGCATGCATTTATGAGTGTGAGTTAGGGGTGGGAGTATGTGGGATTGTATATGTACGGCAGTGATGGTGTTAATTAGTACATAATGTAGTTATGGTTACCATTCATAATTGCATGCATGTTATTCGAACATATTGTGCATTAAAGGCACGATGTGCCATCCTCTATTCTTCCTTCCTTCTTTGCCTGCCCCTGTGTCTGTATGTCATCTGGCCTGCTTCGCACCCCTTGGGGGCATATCCCATCAGGCTTGCTGTGCTCCAATGTGTCCCGACAGACCTGATGTGATCTGAGTGGCTGACGGGTTTGTCCCTGCTGCCCGCTGTCTTTTCTCTTCCCTGTTTCACTCACACACATGTGCCTAAGAAACACACAACCTGATGCAGGTTGACTGGAGGTTGCACCTCGTGTGGACAGCCTCCAAATTAGTGCATGGGGTATTATATGCTGCATGTGCTTCCACCAAAAAATGTTTTTTTGCATGTCGGAGTCGTGCATGATATCTCAGGACAACAATCTCGAGTTCCATCTTGAGTTTCAATTTTGCTGTGGATAATTCAAAAGTAGAACATGGTTACGTGCTTCACTTCTACTTTTAGTATCCATTTGAATGAGTGCATAAATGTGAATGTTCAATTATGAAATCCCGCTGGAGAGAAACAATGCCCTCTTGGTTCAGTAGCCATATTACACACACAGAGAAGCCTGAGGGGATGCAGAAAGAGTGGGGGTTGTGGATACCATGAGACTAGGGCATCAAACTAGGGCTTAGAGACAGAGATATACCAACTGGAACCTTATACCTACAGGGTGTGTGTGTGTGTGTGTGTGTGTGTGTGTGTGTGTGTGTGTGTGTGTGTGTGTGCGTGCGTGCGTGTATGTGTGTGCGTGTATGTGTGTGTGTGTGTGTGTGTGTGTGTGTGTGTGTGTGTGTGTGTGTGTGTGTGTGTTTATGTGTGTCTGCTCGCATCCTTGTGTTAACAAAAACTCACACATATGGAGGAAGCAAGTGTCATACTGAGGAAGGGAGAATGCTGTATAGGGGGAATACAGTTTTGTTGAAGCTCTCTGTGTGTGTATGTGTGTTTGAAAATAATCTAATTGCTTACTAGTGGAGGACAAAATTGTTTTGCCTGCAGGTATAAGTATGGATGGTGCTGATGAGAACTGGTCTGATATCTCAATCCACCAATCAGCTACGTGGGGCCACCCCCAGCCTACCTCTTACAATCACGTCCTTCGTGTACTAATACTGCATAGTTTTGCTTATAAAATGTGGCTATTTGTTGTCCATTTCTTTTTTCCTAAAATGGACAATGAAGATGAGGATACCTTAAAGTCTGTGTTGAAGTACAACAGCAACAAAAGCATCAGGCTTTTAGCCTTTAATTAAAAAAAGAGCAGGGGGATTTTTATTGATATTTCTCTGCGCACTTCAGGCAACGAACTATAATGCCACAGTAATGTTTTTTTGATCAATGATTAACTACCTTAGTCTGGATCGTAGATCACCTTTAGGTGCTCCTCTCAGGCTAGTTTGTCTTGTGGCTAAAATGAACCACAACATGGAGGAAATGGCTGCAGAAATGGCTTAGGGAGGACGGTGTCAATTCAAGCAGCAAGTATTTGCTTGAACTCAAGATAAAGGTCCAATAAGACAGGTCCCTTCTATCATTCATTTGCTCTCAGTGACTATTGTAGAAATGAAAGATGGCGTGCTTAGTTTTGCTGTAGTGCTCAAACTTTTTCTACATGAATAATATCGCAGCTGTACTGCTTTAAGATGACACATAAGGCTGGCGATTTCTGACATGATGTTTTGACGCAGTCAACTCGGAAAATTCTTCCTTCAAAAGCCCAAGGACATAGCCGCCATTTTGGCGTGGGGGGGGGGGGGCAAATGGGACCCTTACGCTGTCTGTGATCATTCTAACTGACTCGCCGACAGGAGGGGAGGGGTTTCAGGAGGCCAAACAGGTCAGGAGTCAATCAAGTCATGTGACAACCCCAGGGCATTGTTGGGAGTGACAGGGAGACCGAGAAGCAGAGCTGTGGTGGAGCTGCAAGCCCACGGGTGAAAAGGAGGTCAGTGGCCACAGGAAGCATTGCAAAAGTGCCCAGGGCTACTGTCCTTAATGAGAGCACATCCCCTGGGGTGTATATCCCAGCAGCCTAACTGCCACATGAAAAACTCCAATCTATATAGAGCGCTGCAGGCACAAGAGAGCAGCCATTTTCATGGTCCATTCCCTAAGCCAGGAGCCATCTTGTGAGGTAAATAAAGAAATACAAAAATGTGCACCTTGGTGCAGGGCCAGTGCTGTGCCATGACTTGCTACACTGTGCTCTAATCATCCTTGTCTTACACGTTGAGTGGTTTGAAAGACCCTTACTGCTCAAGTCTCAAAAGGGGCCTCCGCCAAAGTATTGTAAACGGATTTATTAATAAAGTTTGTGTGCTGCTGAGGAACAGAGGCTAATAAAACTGGAGCCCTATAGGGCGAATGGGAGAAACACATTTAAAAATAAACTTTGAGTAACTCATTAGATTAAGAAAATTATAAGAATAATAACCCTGAGCACTGCCTGGGGAGGGAAATCTCATTAACAGGTTTTTCGATTCCTCCTTTCAATACATTTGTTAAAAGTGCCAGGGAGTGTTCAATTATCACCCGCCCTCTCACCTCCAAGACACAGGGTGACAAGAAACCCCAGAGAAACCTGCAGGGCAAGGGAGGGGCCATGCACACAGAGCACACACATATATCCACATACATGCACATACGGTTTCACTTGATTCCCCCCTGAGTAATGGGCTTTCTGACCATTTGTTTAATACTGTCAACAAACAAGACAAGAGCTGTAGGGCTATTCAGGCAATGCAATCCCACTCTTGAATGAGTTTGAAACTCACACCCATGTTTACTCACAGGTCTATACATGTCCAAATGTTCATACTAAAAAAAAAGGAACCAAAACATTTCTTACATGCTACAAAGAAAATGTTTTCATCCAGCAGGGATTCATAAAAGCCACCAAGAAACCCACCAACGTGTCTTTCTTTCATCTGTTTCCAATCTTCCTATTGGCCTTTGGGCTACATCCTGGAGGCAGGAGGTTTGGAAGGCTATATTTGCTCTGGAACCATTTACCGTGCCCTCTTCCTTCTCGAGACATAGAAGCGCCAGAGGGGGGGTGCAACTCGGCCCACCTGGAGTGCTGTTTCTCCACCCTACCCCCCTCTGGTGGTAGTCACCAATGCTGTGCAGCATGGTTTGTGCCTTGCAGGCCTCCAACTACAGCAACTGCTTAGAAAGACGTCACAATCTGGAGATCAAGATTGATTAATGCCAGCTTCCAAACACCACTTACGGAAAAAAAAAGCTGAGAGAATGGATTTGAAGCATATGTGGCCAATTGAAAGCTTGACCACAGCTATGTTACGGCAGCGGCCGTTACCATTTACTAGCTAGATTTTTTGAAAGCAGAGATGAGATGCTTGGTAAAAAGGAAAGTTGAACTGAATGCTCTAAGTGCACACTTGTACTATTCCCATGTTTATTTCTGGAACCAGCTGGCTAACAGTTTGCTTGACAGCAGCAACACCTGGAGCTAGCACCTCTTGCCAGCTAATATTTCTTAAAATAACTTTCAAGATCCATGCAAAGAAGGTGTAAAATGGACTTGTAATCATAATAACTAAGACAGCTAAGTAGATTGCTAATTAAAAAGACTTAAATTGAGCCATATGTGTTAAGCTGCCTATACGTATGTGCCAATTTCTGCATCGGCCAAAAACTATTTATGTTATACCAGAAAAGCAGTAGAATCTAAATAGTTTTTACTACCGCTAAGATAAACAGTTTCCACTTTTAAGAATAATTTGGGGGATATAATCCTCTTTTGTCTATAAGGGTGTCCAATAAATAGGTAATAGCTTGTGCTTTATGTGTTTGATTTACTTTACAAAACCCATACGGAGCCTGTTGCTGGTTTACAATCTATCAAAGCCGTACTAAAAAAAGCTTGAGCAAACCATCTTGTCCTTAGGTAAGACTTAAATTACGACATATGGATGCAAACTACATCACAATCTCTGAAGAAATAGATATTAATGTTCCTATGTTGGAGAATGTGATTAAATAACACATTGTTGACAGTGTACACATGTGTCTGTTCTTATGTAAAGAGGGAAGATCATTTGCAGATAGGTAAAAACATATGTTTTTAAAGTCTCTTAGCTGGAGACAAAAGAGAAGTCATTTATTTTCTAGCCCTCTAGCAGCAAACACTAGTGTCATTCATTTCCATTTCTCTGTTGTCTACTCAACAGTTGTAACTGCAGCATGTGCTTGGCTTGTATCTTTTTTGTATCCAATGGATTGGCATTTAGTGTGACAGAGGAAAAAATAATAAGTGAAAAAATCAATCCTTGTGGTAAGTTAACGCACAAAGGGCAGACAGTAGCATTGATGCAAAGCACCAGAAACCAGGAACAGACAATAACATCCAACTAAAGAGCTGCAGCGACAGTCCAACCTGTGCCACCTATTAACAAGAAAACTAACAGCAATGTTATTGTATGTCGATGATGTTCACAATATGCCTTTTTCCCATCAGACATTTGGGATTGATAGAAAAACACAGGTGTTACTAATAATATTAACGGCGGCTCCGTTCTATTCAAGTCTCTCTGTAACTCATGACAGTGTGCGAGTGAATGAGCATGCACAATACCAGGACCCTGACACCGAAGCCTGCAAATGGAATTCAGCAATTATACATTTTTATATTTACACCTTTCCGACTGTGACATGTCAAATCCATAATTTAAAAAAAGGCCGACCCACAGGCAAAGAAAGTAACACCTTCAGCAATTTTGACATTAATGCCACCTACAGGCAATGAGTGACACAACATTTATTTCAATGTGTTTCTATATACGTGTAACAAAGTCCGATAAAATATGGAAGTAGTCCATGTAGTAGTCACACATAGGTTTCTGAAGGGCCGTTGTGAAGCTCAGGGTGGGTGACTCCGTCTGATGCCATCTTGGCAGTGCTAACACCTCCCAAAGGCCTTTACACACCAAGGGTGTTTTGTTTTTGTTTGTGTGATTAAGTTTCAATATATTTTTCTGTAGTTTTTGCAAATAGAATGTAAATATAACGTGGCGAAAAAGCGTCTTTCCTGCGCTTTTACTTCGCAAAATAAGCAAATCAATCATGTTGGCCTGAACAGACCTTTTCAAAACAAAAGATATAGATATGCATTACTTTTTAGAATTTTAGATATTATAATATCTTTCTAATACATTTCTCTTGAGTTGTTCTTTCACATAACTAAGACTATAGAAGTGTACAATAGGCTTTGTCAAATTGTTCCAAGGGACGTACATGTAGGGGTCCCTGGTATGTGCTGTATCTCGTAAGTGGTCGTTGGCTGAAAATACATTAGGAACCTCTGGTCTATGGTACTCACAAGCAATCAGCCCCTGCCTCAGAATACGTATTTTCAGTGTGCAATATAAGGTAAAAAGCACAGATTAAACCGAAGGGAGTAATGATGCATTCATGATAGAATGTAGAGCAAAAAAACACAGCCGCACATACACAGCCAAAGTTTTAGTGCTTAGTTTTGATTCAGCTCTTCATTAGCCACAGGGCCTAACTCCGGTTAGCTCCAGTATTAGGCTCAATTAGAACAAGATCCAATTAGAGGGCTCCTTTCCCCTGGGGCAAGGAGAGGCAGGAAATGGAGACTGAGAAATGTATAAGTCGACAACATGCGGACACAGCCAACATAAACAAACTTACTTTGTTGATCTCTGCTGTTGCTACGCAGGAGTCCTCTGGGAGTTAAAGCCCTGCTAGTCTAAGCTATGAGATAAAACAAAATAAAATAAAAAGCCCCGCAGCAAAACATGAACTCTGTGAACACAAGGGCTCCGACACCATGAAGGGAACGTCTGGGCCCAGAAAATGAAAAGCCCACAGGCATTTTCCATTTACAGCTAAAAATCCAGCACTAGCTCCTAGCCAGGGTTAGTATCAGACTCTCAAAATGAACACTTACACTACGGGGGGAACAAATGAGTAGCTTTCTATTGTCGCTCTATTAAATCTGTCGGTTAATAGACATATACCTTACTACTGACAGAAATCAATAATGTACAATAAGATAAAGGGCATAGAAGAAAGAAATGGCAAAAAACAAAGGTATAATTGGTGAAAGAAAGGGAAAAGAGAGAAGACAAAGATCCAACTGTGTGATTCTGAGCTCAGTATTTCTGTCCTCCTATCAGTATGGTTAGAGGTGGTGATGGCGGCAATGTTGTGTGAGCTGTTTGGGCTTGCCCTTGCCTCGGGCCTCTAGTGTTCCTCCCCCGGGCGGCGTGTGAGGGAAATGGTGTGTGGTGCGAGGGTAAACCTTGACCTGCCTGCCAGGAGGCTGCACACGGAATGAAATGAGCACAAACAAAGCAGGGGAGAGAGGAGGAGGAGGAGGAAGAGGAGGAGGAGGAGGAGGAGGAGGAAGAGGAGGAGGAGGGATGTCAGGCAGCTGTAGAGGAGGTATATGGCTTTACTTGTATCACCGCTACACCCCTTTTCGTTGCTGTCTGATCTGACTCTAAGTGGCAGGATACAGCGTGCATCCGTGGCGGGACACACACATCTCTCTGATTGGGAGAGTTCAGGTGTTGTGGGTGGCATCCTGGTAACGCTGCGAAGATGGAATGTGAAATGTTGCATTTCCCTTCATGCTCTGCCAAGTTGTGGTTCAGGGAAAGATGGAAATCCCATTATGTCACATGCCTAACTTGGCCCTACAAACTCTGAAACTCATTTGGGAAATTTAGTTCAGGTCTTAATTAGTTGCAAAGTGGTTTTTGGCCCTATATATCTGCTGAGGATATATTTGTTGAGACGAGTGAATGTGCGGTTATGTATCAGTCCTCGTTTTGAGTTAACTTTGTAACCAACTATCAAGCTGGAAACCTTAAGTTATTATACTATCCTGCTAACAGTAGATGTTGTATGTGAAGATATGACAATTTGTTCATCTTTATCCCGTGAGGATTAAATACATTTAAAACGCATAATTGCTGTAAACCAGCGTGTTGACAAAGTGTGTACGCCATATCACCCTGCTTACCTGTGAAAAGCCCAGTGAAATCCATTACATACTTTGGAGACAACTCATGAATGGAATAATTAGCACAGCATGCTTTCCGCCCGGCTGGAAGTCTCTCTCGATAATGAACAAAGGAAAGGAAATTAGCTTTTGTCTCATAAAGTCACAACTTCAAAGATCCCTGCCATTGCATTAATACAGCCATAGCCTGCAGCAGCATGGAAGAGAATAAAATAAGCACTCTCACTCAGACCCCATTCCTATCAAGGTCTTTCTCAGGACAAATACCGGGAGCTTGGCTCTTATAGACCACACACAGGACTCGATCAGTAAGAGAAATTAGGATTAAAAAAAATAAAGAAAGTATGCAAATCCATCCGAAACCAGCCCTTATAAAACAGTAAAATAGTCTTATAGTCGTCATTTTCTTTGTGCAGTCCGACACAAAACACGGTTTGCATTAGTAAAAGAAAATCTTTCTCCAGGTGTAGCACTATTTCAACACAGTCTCCCTCCATGCAGCTGGATGTACACTTAATCGCATCAGGTCAACACTTGGGCCTAGGGCTTCCCAGCTGTGGCCCAGGCGACCTACGCCGTCGTCTCGCCTAACTGCTGTTCCAGTCAGCTCCCCTCAGGAGCGTGAGTGGTACAGTGATCTGGTGCTAGGTCATCCTGCCTGGCACTACAACATTACAGCACATTAAAAAAAAGCCTAAACAGCCCAGTGTTTGTGGTGGAGTGATGGTAACTGATACAGTTTAGGTCACAAATTGAATCAATATGAGAGTTTTTTTTCCCAAATACTGTGCAGTGTAACACACCGCTACGTAAAATGAAAGCACATTGTGGACAAACTGTATTAAATATGTAGCTTTTAAAAAAAGACCCTTGATTCAAAGACAAGTGCGACTACAATATGATTGGTCGTCAACTTTATGCTCAACCTCCTCATCATCCACAGTATTTTTCCCAAACAGTTGTTATCGTCATTGTCTCAGAGCTAAAAGGAAGCAGTGCTGACGACCAGAGCGAGGGGAGGTTTGTCCGAGGCACACTCTCCTCGCGCTATCTCCTCCTTTATCTGCCAGGATCAGTTGTTAGTGCTGGCAGTTTTCCTCTCCTGTCCTCTGGAGAGAGGTGGCTCTCAGCTGGAGAGAGGCGCCAGAGGCTATGCACTGTCTTCATTGTGTGGAGAGACACATGGAGGACTTGAGAGACTCAGTGCAGGTGCAGAGAGGAAGAGTGAGAGGGAACACACCTAAGGGGGTTGATTTTTTTTTTCTCACAAAAGTCAGGCTTGTTTTTTGAGGGGCCTTTTAGGTGCAGGGACATTTGTTGTCGGGAGGACAGATTTACTGGAGGTACACAACACTGGAGGGAGGGAACAGGGCCTCAGTTAGAATGCTTCCCCTCTAACTGCCAGAGACATTTGGTTACAGATGCAGCCTGCCAGAGTAAATACAAATGTCAGCATTGAGGACAAGATGCAGGACAGAGCCATCACCGCCAAGAAATCTTATTCATTTAATGATTGAAAGCAGCCCTTAGTTTGAATGTATAGAACAGTAGGATGAAGCTTGTGTGAGGTCATATTCCTTACTTCAATCACAGGGTGGCTCTTCTTGTGCGGACATGTGGACAAAACAAGATAGCGCTGATAACCTCACCTCAGACTGGAAGGTTTCCTGTGAAAGTAATCCTTTTGCTAACTGTTTGTTTAAAAGCTGACAGGCTACAAGAGTCTCAGTGACAGCATCTATTCATCTCACGGTGTCAGACGGAGAGAAAAAGAGGGAACGAGGGAGGGATAAAGAAACACAGAGAGAGGAGGCGGACGAAGAGAGATGTGAGAGAAAGCCCAGTAAAGGGTAAATGTGAGATTGGTGTGCTTTAACAATAGGCTAGATTTACTATATAGCTTTATAGCTTTGAAACATCTTCAGATCATGGTGGTAGCAATTTCAGAAATTCATCTGGCGAGTGACTGAATGAGTACTGATGTTTTCATCACTTCTGTTTTAATTATATGTCTCACTCAGCACAGTCTTCCTTCTACTCGGCTAATTTAGATTGAGATCCTTCCAGGCTTTCCCCTATCTTTAATTTCCCTCCCCTCCTTCTCTCCTCTCTGCATCCCATCAGCCCCTTTGTAGAAAAAAAGAGGAAGGAAAAAAACCTTCATGTCTGTGACTTTCTTGCCCTCCAGCATATGAAGCCCTCTTTTATTTTGATCATCGCAGCACAATGGATTCATGCCATTCTGGCAACTTTATTCAGTATCAGCCCAAATTTACATACTGCTTAACAAGTTTGTGCGTGACTGTTGATGCCTCTGATCAAAGTGCTTTTGGAAATCTTTCTCATCAGATTTTTTTCCTGTCCTTCATTTCAAATGCATGCTGCAGACAGGCATCTTTAACTCAGGGGCAAAGAAAGGTAACCTTAGTGCTGCACAAGCCCAAATGTCATCCAACAAGGAGGGCTCATGTCCTGGGGATAAAGATAATGTAATCTAAGCAGTATACAGTGTGTGACTGTGTGTCTTTGTGTGTGTGTGTGTGTGTGTGTGTGTGTGTGTGTGTGTGTGTGTGTGTGTGTGTGTGTGTGTGTGTGTGTGTGTATATGCTAGCCTCGGTGTTTGTTGGAGGCTTGGGTTTGGGGGCGGAGGGAGACAGGGGATGACAAAAGTCAAAGCAGTCATGTGTCATTTTCGGTGCTGAAGGGCTGGGACCTGCCTTCAGGGCTGTCCTCTCTGTCAGACGCACTCACATATCTGCGCTGAACTCTCGCTGTCTCTTTTTCTTTCGCTCTCTCCATCCTTCTCTCCGTCTTTATCTAATGCACGCGCATATATGCAGCTGCATGTTCATGCACTAACAAACAACAATTCTGCGCGTGACAAGGTAGAACACCATTTGTATAATAAGAGATAATGTAAAACAGTACATTTTGAACCATAAATATCTACTTTAGATACATGGCATGCAGTGACTCATTTCATATTTCTAAATCTTTGCATCTTCATCACATCTGCTACAAGGGCAAGACTGTGAGGGACATGATTTGTTCCATGACCAGTGATACAACATGTAACAGAGCGAGTGGGGGGAGATTTTCTGACAACGATCAGGTTGTAAATCAAGATATCAGAGGCCACGCTACAAACGGCCCATAAAATTCCCATGGGGATAGAATAGGAGGTTGCACAGGAGAAAACCAAAAAAAACCTCCATTTACAATAATACAGTGCATTTGTAAATATACGTGGCTACCAGAGCAAACAACAGAATTGAAAACATTAAATAACTGAGAAAGAAAAATGGATTAAAAAATACAATGAAAAGAGGGTGTGGGTGGAAAGAGAGGAATCGTGGGAATGCAAGATTGCACCTCCCTCAGGCAATCGAATTATCCTATGGGCTGATGGTTCCTCCTTATGCGTCGGCTGACATTTTCCTGTAACCCCATCCCGTGTAATGCTATGTGATGTGTGTGACTGGCTTCTGCCACGGCCCTGAGAGGCCATGGAGCCCCAGGGCCATTTGCTTTTGGCCTGCAGCATTCTGGGAATTGTTTATTTTAGCTCTGTCTGCTCCTTTTTGCCTCTCCGTCTCATTTTGCTTTCTCCTTCCTCGTCCCTCCTGTTCTGTTTCTCTCTTTTCCGGCCCAGTGGTGTCTACTTTCAATTAGAGAAGGATGCACTTGTATTCTTCCGTGAGACACAACCCCTGACAGGTGACTCTTCAGTGGTAACTCAAAACCATGCTTTGAGTCTATTCACACAAACTGTTAGTATTCCAACACCTTTCACGGTACACAAAGGTACAAAAAAAAACTTCCAAAGCTGTCGGTGGTATCTGTTACTCAACTGTATATGTTGCTCTCTGTGATGATGATAAGAGTGGAGGGTGTGTTCAAGAAACAAAAACAGTTGGAAATCAAAATGTGTGTTGTGCATGTGTGTGAGGGAGAGAGAGAGAGAGAGACAGAGAGGAAAAAAGATTTAAGGACAGAGAAGATGAGATGTGTGATATGAGATAATAGAATGATATTCAAAATGTATCCCTGGAGCTAGAAGTTAAAAGAGAACATTAAAAGAGAACATAGTTTGATTGCTTATGGATATGTAAGCCAGCACACCAATATACCCAAACTTTACTTTATACTGCTGCAAAGCCCTGAAGGGCATAAGTGGAGGCGGGCCATCCACTATACACAAATAGTGTATGTGTGTAACTGTCAACATGTGACAAGCAGAAAAGGGACAGTGTTGAGAGCGTAGCCTTTTATGACCCAACACACTTTGACAGCTTGGCCATCGCTTGAGGACACAAGCAATGTTGCTTTTTCATATGACAATTTAAAGCAAAACAACTGTCCCTCGATGGATTCAATTGTTCAGAGAGCCTTTGTGACTGTGTGTTAAAGCACAGAGACAAAAACATGTCAGGAGCCCGCAGATTCGGCTCACTGTTAGCTAGAGGAGCCCTACTGTCAATCTGCAAGACCAAAAGAGAGATGAAAGTGTAAGCGATATGATAGGAACATTGCTTTTATGCAATACTGCGCTCTGCTGGCAGAAGGTGATACCACCTTGAGTAATTTAGCAGCAGCAGTGAGACAGTCTTAAAAGAAGACTAATGTAACCTCAGTTCCACAGGGATACAAATGTCTGTGTGCTTCTACCCTTGAAGCAGTTGCCTTATTTGGACCTAAGGACATTCGGCACTGACACATTTTAAACATCCCAGGAGGGGAATACTGTGAAATATGGCCACAGGGTGGCACATTAGAATGACAAAAATGTAGATCCTCAAAGTGAAATCTGCCTGTGACTTAGAAATAAGCTAGAGAATGGATATTGTTAAAATAGGGTCAGACTATTGGTGTTAGATACATCCAAATACTAAAATCAGATGTAACACATGCAATGTTTTTCCCCCAGTGTATGTTCTCTATTAACTACAACATGAGAACACACTTTGCCTGAAGTGCATGTGCATGACAGATCAAAAGAAAAGGAGATGTGGGCAGTTAAAAAAAAAAAAAAAATCTGTTGTGTGTTCACATTAATAGTGTTTGCTATGTGTATGTGCAATTGGCCTGTAAGCCGTGTGTGTGCATACAAACAATGCACTCAGTAGACAGCCGGCAGCACTGTGCATTCTTGCTTGGAGAGTACATGTCCTCGGGCCTCGTTCCTCCGTCGATGACCTCTGGTGAAGCCATTATTTTCTGCATTAATGATGAGCAGCAGCCAGCGATGAGAGAGATGGACTTTGTCCTGAGGCACAGTAGCGCTGATTATGGGCAACAACAATGCCGGCAAAAAAAAAAAGAAAGAAAAGAAAGAAAAAGAAAACTCTTCCCAGAAGCAGTTCAAAAGACAAGGAATCATAGCAGCAGCACAAAATAAGCTGCTCTTGCACTATTGACAAGATGGATCAGATAACCTCTGTAGCCAGAGGATTACCGAGAATAAACTTTATTAAAGTTTACCTATAGCTTGTTTTGTCATCCAGGTGGATTCTGCTCCTTTGTCTGCAACCTGAGCATCAACAAACCAGTGGCTGTGACAGCAGAGTAATCTCATCAAAATTCTGACTATAAATACATTAGTGGGGCAATTAGTGTATAGATCAAATGGCTGTAAAGGGTCATATAAACTCCATTTTTATTGCCCTCCTAGGATTTAATGACATTACGTACGGGAAGTAATATCAGAGGCTTAATTGATGCTCTGACATCACCCCAAACACCGACCTATAAGACTCACAAATAAGACAAATTGCAGACAAAGTGCAATTGCTCTAGTCAAGGGAGCCAGGGCACCCACTCAGGAAATCCTGGCTTGGGGAGATGATTCTAAATGAAGGACTTTACCATTCACCATTATGTCTTTGGTGAGAGTCAGAGGGAACCCCTGGGGCTCTTCAGCACAGCACGGTACAACTTTTCAAAGGACTCCAGATTAAAGTCACTGAAAGTTCCCACTGGGGTCTGAGGCCAGGATCCCATTAAGCAGCCCTACCACACCGCCGGCCATAATTGTGTCGTTGAGAATTCAGAGCAGCGGTTGCTTGATAAGCGAATTTAGGGTGAAATAAAAAAAGGAGGCAAAAAGGGGGTCTCGTTGGGCCACTATTAGACACTTCATTCGCTCATCACTAATTTGTTTTAAATGACTGAGGGAGAGGTGAGCACTTTATAAAGCAATCAGAGTTACCTTCCCCCCCCCCCCACCCATTTCCAGGTCTGTGTGACAGAATGCTGATGAATGAAAACCATTGCACTTTACAGCCACACGGTATACCGCCGCTAGTAGTGTTTTAAACTGCAGTTATCTTTATTGTAGTACTTGCTTTGCAGTAGGATAATCAATAAAGAGGAGGAACCTATTCTTCTGCTGTTTTTTTCTTTTTAAGTCCCTCTACTCTCCTCATAAAGAAACCAGTTAGTTCACCAATAGTTAAGACCATATTACTAGTATTATACGTAGACACCATCTAATAAAAGACATTTGGCATGACAGACTGTTTCAAATGAGTTTGAAAAATAACATAATGACATGTTACAAACAAGTCAGTTTTTATTGAGCATTTAGTTTTCATGTTTCTGAATGTTACAAATGAGTTTATTTTTCAACATTTGAGATTCATCACCATTAGAGCTGTTTGGTGTATGATATAAAAACATCCTGTAAGTTGTAAGTTTAAGATCTAAACCCTAACTTGAGATCTATGCATGTGCTTTTAAACATCAGTCAACTCAATAGCTGAAAGTATGGGAACTTGATATTCTTTGCAGATGGCACAGTATCACTTAGAAACAAATGCAACACATTTAAACAACATCCACAGATCTCAAGTTATGATTTAGCTCTGCACAATGAAATTAATTAGAGAAGTAAACCCTCTAAAATGTACTAATATTTGCAACCCAAATATGCTATTGTCATCCAAGTGAAATAAAGAAAAAGTCTTGGTTAACAGCTTCAAGTGGATTTTTTCTGCTTCTTCTTCTCGGCCTCTTCCTCTTTTTCCTTCTCAATCTCAGCCACCAGGGTCTCAATTTCCTTGGATTCCAAAATCTGCAAATGGATAAGAAAAGCAATTATCAGTAAATTAAAAAAAGAGGTAAAAATAACCACAAAAGCCAGATACAAGTTGAAGCAACTCACCTTCAATGGCTGATTTCGTCTGATAACAGCAAGTTCAATATTTTTCCCTCCTGACTGGACAACCTGTGATGAAACAAATACTTAATGTGACAAATCAGCAAATATGAAGTACTGTAGCTTCTGACTGAAGTTTATGTTGAGCTTGTGAGTTCTTAGGGTATTTAAATGCAAATAAACACAGAAAAGAGTCCTCGAGTATTGTGACTAATTCAATAATAGTTTCATTTTGTTTTATGAGTTGAATAAGTTTATAGATCATTACAAAAAAAAGATCACTGAATGTAACAATACATATACAGGGAGACATTCTGGTGTGCTGGAATGCAGCATTTATTTGCCTAATTTTCTCATTTTATGGCAGCAAAAGTTCAGTCGAGCACAATAAGCAAAATCATTCACAAAAACCTTACAATTATGGCTTTCTGGTTTACATCTGGCAGCAGTTGGTGCTCTTTGAGTCAGGACAGTATTAAATACATACATTGGTTCATGAAAATACTTCTGACATGACAATTTCTCTTCTTTGACTGTGACATGCTCACATCTAAAAAATACATTTTTAAAGAAATATGTCATTAGCTACATACAGTATGTTGAAAAATGCTTTAGAATAGGATTACCCCACTGCCATACAAAGTGTGTACATTTAAATAAGTTAATGAAAAAACTACATTCGACCTTACCTCAAGCAAAGCTTTGATAGCCAACTTGATTGTTTCATTGTCCCCAGCAATGGCATCATCTGTGTAATTCTTCTCCAGGAACTCCCTCACAGTTTTTGCGCTACGGCCGATGGCATTTGCCTAACGTTTTTTTTTTTTAAGAATGAGACAAAAATTACAAATCAATTACATACAGACATTGTTCTTGTTGTAGAAGAGTAAAAAGAAAACAAAGTGATGTACAAAGAGCAAACTCACTGACCTTCCAGGCATGGTAGGTTCCTGACGGGTCTGTCTGATACAGCCTGGGAGTTCCATCGTCGTCAAAGCCAACAATTAACGCAGAGATGCCAAATGGCCTGCGCCCATTGCTTTGAGTGTAGCGCTACAAATATGACCGATGTAAAGACAGATGTGACTGGTTATTCTTACAAACCTTTATAAAAAATAAAATAGCATCTGGTTTCAGTTTTAGTGAACTATGCTTGGATCACAAACAATGAAACTTGAGCCATTTTCTGTTCTTGCCCACTGAATATGGAATGCCTTTTAGTAAATTGATAGTAAAAAATAAATTAATACGGTTAGGTACCTGTTTCAGTGTAGCTATGTAGCGTGTGATGTATTCCACTGTGACTGGGTCCTCCACAGTTAGCCTGTGGCTTTGGCACTCAACCCGAGCTCTGTTTATCACAATACGGGCATCTGCTGTCAGACCTTAAAAACATTAAAAAGAGGTTGAATGGCTTTACAACATACAGGTAATATACATCAGGTAAAAAAAACAAATATGTGGTATAGTTATCTGTAATAAGGTAGTGTTTATGACAACGCACCTCAGTCCACTGAGCCATGTTACATAGTAAATGTATTATTCAGATATTGAAAAAGGTTTTTGATGTTTGAGGTACCTGCAAATGCCATGCAGACATGTTCGTCCAGGGCACATATCTTACGGACAGTCCTTTCCTCCTGCAACTTTGCCACGGATTTCTTCTCAACACCAAGGACAACAATGTCTTTACCTCTGATTCCCACCTGCAGAGAAATAAATAACTACATTAATTTCTTAACATGGGCAACATAGAACATATAATTCCTAAGGGCTACCAATTGTTGGTATGATGTATTGAGTAGAAAGGAGCAAATATCCAGAATTTCAACTGACCTAACTGAGTGGGGGTCTGTTCTAATAAGGAGGTCTACCGAAAACTTTGCTGAGTACACCTCAGTGCACTTCTTTTTACTTCAGTTCCTCTTTGGTATGAGAAAGGGGCTTCTGGGTTCCTCAGCTAAATTTCCAACATGAATCTATGACCACAGTGACCCCTTTCAAATTCATGACTTCAGTTTTAAAAGTTAAAAAGAAGGTAGTTTGATGGTTGTAATGCCCAGCTCCAAAATATTACTTAGCTGACCACGTAAAACACTGTTTGTGTAACGTGTGAACTAGCGTTAGTTGACATTATCACAATGAAACTGAAACTTGTGAGAGTGACACAGCGACAAAATGCTTGCTAGTTCTCATCTTCATTGACTGATATTGTTTTTATTAGTTTAATGTGTACGTTACATATACGTAGTCCAACAATATCGTTCAAAATCAGAACACTTGAGTGCAACAGATTGTGTTAAACAACAATATTAGCTAGCTAAATACAGGAATAAGAGTGCCTGCTAGTCGCTAGCTTAGCTGGTTGGCTAACTGACGTATGCTAACGTTAGCTTAAACATTAGTTTCATTTTAGGACTTACAGCTGTGGAACCTTTCTTTACAGCTTCTTGAGCATACTCCACTTGGAAGAGGTGGCCATCTGGAGAAAAGACAGTAATAGCTCTGTCGTATCTCGCCGACATTGTGCTGCAAGACAAGTACAATCACAAGAAAAAAGGAGACTTCCACCAAATGATTCAGCTAGTTAGCGATTTGTGAAGCTGCCGTGTGTTGAAAACAGCGCATGCGCATGAACTCTGAACTGGGACGATACCAAAACTAAGGTTCACCAGAGGAAAGTTCAAATAATCTTTTTTATAGAAAACTGACTTTTTGATTTGTTCTGCGAACCAATAAACATTTTTATTTCAAAGTTACAATACAAAAATGCGTTTTCATTTAATTTAGTAATAGTTAGGGAATTTAGTTTGAGGTTTCAATGTGGGTGAACTAAACACACACAACTAATAAACATTTTTAGCTATTATCATTGGCTTAAACTGCCTGCATTATATTAATATTTTATAGAAACATGTTTAAGCTTTGACTGTGTTTCCCCTTTTTTTGAGTAGTCCATTTCCCGTGGCCTTTTGAATAGATCTAGACTGTTCCACTATATGAAATATAGGTGAACATGTAATTCAATTCAGCCAAATTATTGTTCCTTTCTAATATAAATAAATGTATTGAAATATTATAATTTTTTACAAATTAATTTGAGCACCACTCTTTCCCTTGTAGTTAAAATATATATATGTTATCAAACATGTTTTCAAATGTGACGTCCTCCCCCCCAAAACGGACCACTGCATTACAAAATTGAATCCTATTCTGAACTGTTTGAGCTCAACCGATTTGTTAAGCGTGTTAGCTACTTTTGAATTTTATGCCCTGGTTCACTCTAATTTCGTAGAGTATCACCATGTCGGTGGCGTTTGCACCTCATAGGCAGCGTGGGAAAGGTGATATAACACCCGCTGGAATACAAAAGGTAATTCATCTTTTTAGCGCGTATCAGAATGGAGGCAATGGTATCAGACGGTGCTAGCCGTTGAGCTAATCTATGTAGCAGTGCCTATCCAAATCCAACTGAATAGATTGGGAACAATTTTGCAGGGTCAAAGCGCGGTGAATATGAACCTTTCTGGAGTCAGGGCGCCACGTGTCGACGATGGGTCTTAGGTTGATTTAGCGATTTAACGTATAATTGTATTTCAAATGAATGGGGGGGCCTGTCGTTTTGTTAGCCGAGTATAGCTAACGTTAGCTAGCAAGATGCGTCTTTTGTTAGCTAGAAAAGCACACTCACATTTCACTAAAACGCCCCCATCCTCCAAGTTGTTTTTCAAATTACGACAGAATACCCATCAGAAAGCAAAGTGCTAGCCATACAAAAATAACCCCGTGTGACTCATTGTAAATTGTGTGTTATCATGCATAACCTTAACACGTTCAATACATCTCTGCATTTGCTGTTGCAGTTACTAGACGAAAACAACCAGCTGATCCAGTGTATAATGGACTTCCAGAGTAAAGGCAAAACAGCAGAATGTTCACAGTAAGTTAAAATCCCCTCTTAACTGTACGTTACAGTCATTTTAAGTCCACGGTGTCTCATAACCTGTACTGATGACTCTCCACCTGCCCAGGTATCAACAGATGCTGCACAGAAATTTAGTATACCTGGCCACGATAGCAGACTCTAATCAGAACATGCAGTCTCTCCTCCCTGCTGTGAGTATTGGTTCTTGCTGATTGTTTTGAATGAGTGAATTGTATACAACAGTGTGACCTCTCTGCATTATAAGGTAATGTTTAGCTCTTGTTTTAGCTGAGCTCATGTCCATTACAAGTCATTAAAGTATGGGTTCATGTAAATCACTTCAAACAATACTAAAGATGGCTAATTAAAGTAAGGATTCTCAACAAAGAGATCAGTGCAATGCCACATGTACTAAGACACTGTCATGTTGCAACAATGGACCATCTGACATGTGACATTTTCAAATGTATATATTCCCACCCCAAATAATATATAAAGTCTGAACAGTTTAAATTCACATTTATAATGTCCTGATTATTTTCTTTTTGAATGTCAGATCCAGTCTAACTCTTGTATCAAAGGGAACTCTATCAGTTTAACACATTGGTATCTGTTTGCTAGTCACAATGAGTACTACACAGCCTGTGGAAACAGTTGTATAATGTCTTCTGTTGTCAAGGGAGCTTTCCAAAGTCTGAAACAAATAACCCCATTGCTAAGGTTATGGAAGGTGTTGAATTCTGCATTTTTGAGCTTGACCCACACAATGTGGTTAAAAGGCTAGAAAAGTATCCGCATTACTTATTGAAATATTGTAGATTTTATTTATGGATGCACCACCACTATGAACTTGTTTTGTGCACTTAAGTTTGTAATACATACATACTTATTTGTTAGCTTAGAGGCCCACTCCTTTTTAAAAATCATAATCATATTATATACATTATATACATCATATTAAGCTTCAGTAGATCAGATTGATTTACTATTAATTAAATAATAATGGTATGTGTTCAACTGTTTGCAGTCATTGATGATCCCTGCTTGGGACTTTTTTGAGAGCAGTGTAATCAGTGATTATTTGACAAAACAGTTATACTTTATAATATTTTATACAGAGATCTTGTCTTTTTTTTCTCATTTGAGTGGCTCAGGCTCAGATGTGTTTTTAGCCAGCTGATGTGTGTTTTTGTGTCTGTGTTGTACACCTGCAGCCGCCCACTCAAAACATGCCCATGGGCCCTGGTGGGATGACCCAAAGTGGACCCCCCACTCAGCCTCCTCACGGTCACAATATGCCCTCTGAAGGAATGGTCAGCGGTGGCCCTCCAGCCCCACACATGCAGAACCAGATGAATGGACAGATGCCTGGTAAGTGACCCCCCTCCCTCGTCTTCTCTCTTTTTTTTCTTTTCCCTTCTTCTCCCTCAGTCCCTGTCTTACTTGGGTTGCCTAGCAACACCACAGAACAGTGAGGCAGGTTGCTCTGCTGAAGGATGATGTCACCCATTTGCCAGCGCTTGTGGTCTTGGACTTGTCCTTCATTTGATCATGGTTATCCTCCCTTTTCTTAAGTATCATGGTTTGGTTTTTGTTTGCAAATTTATGTTTTTCATTATGTTCTTAAAAATAAAAACATGGAGAGCTTGAGAGCACTGATTGCTGTACAACACAATGATTGTACATTCTAAAAGCAACACATCTAGGACACCATATTAGAAAGCAGAAAATGTTGCAACTGTAGAGGGTTGCTTTTTCACTGCTTTGGTAGTGTTCACTCAAGTTGTACCATTCCGTGCCATGCTGTTTCCTGGATTTAGATTGAAACCTCACAACAGGCAATAAACAGTTATGACACTATATAATCGTGTGATGCGATGCCCTCTGCTCTGACCCAACATGTATGGTCATTTAGGTGACTAGAGAGTAGGCACCATCTTTAAGGCTGTGGCCTGTTTGCAGTACTTTTTGTAGCTTCTGCACTACGAAACAGTCTCCATTGGTTGTTTTCCCTTGCAACTTCCCATTCTAACATAAGGCGTTATGCATATAGTGTTGGTGAATCCGTACTTCATAAAAATCTGTCTACATTTACATTTTAAGATTCAGTTGCTTTTCGTTGATGGATCGGCTTTAAATATTCCAAGAGGAATTAAATGGGGGGGGGGTGTTTGGACAGAGGTGCAAGTGCTTACACACAGTTTGAGAGAACTTCAAACCTCCAACATGTCATAGAGGTAATTGTTGGTATTGTTCACATGCCATTCCTGTGTTGTATAAAAACACAGCCTCACATTAGTTGTTCAGAGAGCAACAGTGTTATGGAAATTGCACAAAGTATGTGTACTAAATATTTATGCAGTTTTTCAAAGGGAGTCATGAATCATCTCTGCTATTGTTTTCCAGGTCCTAATCACATGCCCATGCAAGGTCCCGGTCCAGGCCCCAACCAGCCCCCAAACATGCCCAGTGGCTCTATGAATATGCCCCCCAGCAGCCATGGCTCTATGGGCGGTTACAATCATACCGTCCCTTCATCCCAGGGCATACCAGCTCAGAGCCAAATGAACATGACCCAGGGCCAGCCCATGGCAAACTATGGGCCTCGGCCAAACATGAACATGCAGCCCACTCAAGGTAAAATAACTCATTTGTTAGTTTCCACTTGGTTTTATTTTTTTTCCAGTACCTTTTTTTATCACCTGCCTTATTGGTTCGTTCTGCACATCATTCCCCTACCTTTTATGTTTTTTCCACCTAGTGCAGTTTGAGAGTTAACTCTTTGTTGGTGTGCCACAGGCCCCATGATGCACCAGCAGCCTCCCACTCAGCAGTACACCATGCCTCCTGGTGGCGGTGGACAGCACTACCAAGGACAACAGAACCCAATGGGCATGATGGCCCAGGTCAACCAAGGAAACCATGTCATGGGGCAGAGGCCAATGCCTCCCTACAGACCCCCACAGCAAGGTATACCCCTTAGAGTGTGCAAGTTGTGAGTGTCGGTCTTTCTTCTCCCTAACCCACCCTCCTGCATTTCTTACTCTTGTTCTTCTCAATTTCCTCTATTTCCACTTCTGCAGCTCACAGACATCTTGATGACTAAACATGTAACCCAAATCCTCCAATTCTAAAATTACTCAAGTGACCAAAAGAAAGCTTTCTAACAAGAACTAGCGGCAAGGAATCCATCCTCTCCACTCTTCCCCTCACACAACCAACCCAACAACACCTTGAATCTACTTGTGTGTATGTTGTGTGTATGTGTATGTAGGACCCCCTCAGCAGTACCCAGGGCAGGAAGACTACTATGGGGACCAGTACAGTCACGCAGGACAGGGAGCCTCAGAAGGTAGGAGAACCCTCCAGTCACTTGGAGAAAACCAACAAAAAAAGAAACCCAGCCGTTGTGTTAAAACACAAATGATGCCAAGAGACTGTGACAAAACCAATGTTTCAGTTTCTTCATTATTTTCTGGGAAATCAAAGTGACTTTGGGCTCTAATCAAAGAGAAAATATGGCCTCTAATTTTGAGGAAATATTCACATGAAACAGTGCACCTTCCAAAAGGTGCTGCAGTCCATAGATTAGTTAGCACCTAGCCAGTCTTATAATGCCATCCCCCCCCCCCCCCCCCCTCCAATCTTGGCTGTTGCTCCACCTGTTGGTGTGAAAGAACAGTCAGGGACAGAGTCTTGTGTGAGTCCTAATGGCCAAAGTTGTATTAAAGTAAAAGGTTAATTCTTCAGATTGTCATTAAAAGCTGCCACAGGAAACTTGCATTACTCCGTGGCATGCTACCTGTTTGCATGTTTGGAATAGGAGCCAGATTATTCATATTGCCAATTTGCAAGCACCTGAAGCGGACTGCCATTCTTTGTAGATGCACAGATTTTGTGCACACTTATTTGCAGAAGAGCTGACTCATAAACGACCGATAGTTTGTTTTGAGAAATATGCTACCACTGCATTATCCTCTAAATATAACACTTGATATACTGACAATTTTCTCCACGTTGGTGTGTTTTATGGGGTGGTATTACATTAGCAGCCACACTGAAATATTACAACTCCTTCTCTTTCTTTTTCCAATTAACATTTACTTATTTGTTTCTTTGTTTTTCTCTACTGACTACACTATTTTCCTTTTCTTGAACTAAAGAAAGTCCAGCCATTTTGAAACAAAGTGTTTAAAACATGGCTGGCACAAACTGCGTTCTGCTTTGCTGTTTTACTGTAACTGTCGACATTCTTCTCACATTGCCTGCTGTTGCCCCTTGAAGGTAATGCCCAGTATGGCCAACAGCAGGAAGCATACCAGCAAGGCCCTCCCCAGCAGCAGGGTTACCCTCCTCAACAGCAGTACCCAGGTCAACAGGGCTACCCACCTCAGCAGCAGGGTTACGGTGAGTTTCCTTACCTCGAATAGTGGCACATATTTGTCCTGCAGGAGGCGATATTGGCTCTCTTTGGCTACCTTTTTCTTTTTTAAATTGTTGAATAATAATTCCTCCTTTGTGAGTTGGTGGTTACTGCCCCTTGGAAATGTAACTGTGCCAAATGCATGTCAAGACATCATCACGAGCAAGGAATTGAAGAAGCACCTTAATGAATGGTTGGGGGATTGGAGCTTGTTGGAAGAGAAATTTAATCAGTATAGTGGTGGCTGTTACCACATTAGCATTTCTCCTGGTGCTTCAGTCTGATATGACACACTGTTCTGAGGGAGTGGGAGAGGAGCTTTGGCTGATGGGTACAGACATTGGGCAAAGTGTGAGTTGACTGCCAGCCAAACATTAGTAGTAGTTTTAATAGTTAAGCAATGTGTTATTGTAAATGTCCTAACAAACAAAATAAACAAGCATGCAAACTTACATAATGTGTAAGTTAAGTGAATCATTGTCATTCTGCAGTCGCCACGCCGTAGAGCTCAGTACAGAAAAGACGAGCTAATGTTACAATACATTAAGAGAGAAATGTTAAGTTAGAGCACTTAATTGACCTATCTTGTGTTTTCATTTTGGGCATTCACAATGTGTGTAGCTTTGGGATATAACCAAAATTAATAAAGTAAAGGATATTTAAATGTTCCACATGCAATGTAGGTATTTAGGCTCTTGCTGCTATTTGGTCTTTTTTTTCTTCTTCATCTCATTTTTCACTGGAACTTTCCATCACTCAATGTCTGTCTGAGCCACAGCTCATGTTAGTAATGAGCTAGTGGAGAGGCAGACGCTGTGAGGTGAGATCCATCTGGCACACACGCATGCCTTCTCTCGCAGGCCCCCACAAGGTTATGCTCTACAGCATAAGACATTATGAGCTCCTAACGATGCTGCGTGGGCCTCATTTGACTTCAGCCACAGCCGAGCTTTGCGTGGTCCAACGCAGCACCTGCATAGATGGCTACAGTGATTCTTTGCTTTTTCTTTTCCTCCTTTTCTTTGTTTTTAATGAAGTCTGCTCCTCTAATAAGGACCAACAGAATCTCCTTGATGTCTTCTTGCATTAGGGAGCCACCGCCCGGCTCCAACCTGACTGTCATTCTCATTCATTACTGAGTCCGACATGGAGGCAGCCTAAACAAATGGGTCTGACATATCCTCCATCCTCTTACTGTCATCCATCAGCCTCTTTTTTTTTTATTGCAGCCCATTAGTTATAGTATACTAACAGGGATTCCCTAGAGTTCTCAGAGTAACAAGTAGGGAAAGGAAATGGTTAATGAGCAAAACGTGGGCCGTTTTCTCTCTGGGTTCCTTTTGTTTGATTGTCCCATCTTTCTTAGGCTGGTGATATGACCAACTTTTGTTGCACATTTGTTAAAAGAAAATCAAATAAAATGTGCAAAGAGGCTGAACTTTTGATTGTGTTGACTACAGCATTATCTAAATTGTTCAAGTTTAGTCAAATGAAAATTCTCAATGTTTGTCGTAGGTCCTTCCCAAAGCGCCCCAGGACAGTATCCTAACTATCCTCAGGGGCAGGGACAGCAGTACGGAGGCTATCGCCCTCCTCAGCCTGGACCCCCACAGGCCCAGCAACAACGCCCTTATGGCTATGACCAGGTGAGTATACCCACAACACCGGACAGTCACAGCGACTTGTTGACACATCGGCCTTAGTGTGTCCTGTGTGTTTATTCCAGACTTAGTTGTATATTTTGTGTAGTGAGACCACAGACCAATGTGAGTAAATATTAAAAGGTAGTATGTTTTGCATGTGGTCATCATATTGTGGGATTAAACCTGTTCTTCCCAAACGAGTGTATGTGTTACTATTGTCTTTCACTTGTTTATTTGAGTCTTAGTTGTATACCCTGGCTAATAAGGTATCCCACATCAGTGAAATATGAGGGCTTTAAGAGGATTCTTCCTTAAACTTGATGCAGACTGCTCTAGTGTTTTTAAAGGGAGATCAATTTGTTGCCCTGTATTTCCTGTGGTCTTATGTGGGGACCACAGCTACACTTTGATATCTTTATCTTTGAATATTCAGGGGCACATGAGGAAATAAAGACCCGGGGATTTGAACCCCTGACTAGCTCTGTAAGAAGCAAAGGTAATGGTTGCTGTGAAGACCTCAACGTCTAATCTAGACGTTTTACCACCTAGCTTTTAATTTGCATTTGTTATGTTTCTTCTGTCTCTAATTTGTCTATCTTTATTCCATCTTTCTCTCTTTCTTTTAAGTTTCTTCCTTTCTTTTAAATTTTCTTTTGTTATTAACCAGGGGTCGAATTTTAAGTTACGAGGTCTGAAACACAGCATGCTTAGTCTGCAGTGAGACAGCCAAAAGCTTAGTGCTTTGGCTGTGTCCTTAATCTTTGCCATTTACAACACTGGTTTTGACGATTATTGTGCTTACGATAAAACTGCATATTAGAATTAGAATGAAAATGTTTTGTATATCAGCCTGTGAAATCAGTTTGTTTTCAAAATGTGTGTCCATTGTGATTTCCATGAATGCCCAACACATACTTCGACCCCTGTTTAGAAATGCATCAGCTACTACTGTTACTCTTGCACTGAATTTGTCTCACTTGAAACAAGTGTCCACTATTAAATAAGGACGATCCTGTGTCCTCAGCCATGTTGCTGCAGAAACCTGAGGTACAAAGTTAGAATTTAGAGCTCTCAAGTTGTGAGGCCATGCTGCCACCTGCTGGTCAATAGCAGCAAATGCAGCCATAAATCATGGTTTGCATTATGATATGGTTGAAACCACAGATGTTTGTTTGCACCCTATTGAGATTTGTGAATATATGGTTTTACTGTGCGTTTTTTTTGAGAAGGTCAGTAACATAAGTCTTTCACATTCTCTCCACAGGGCCAGTATGGAAATTACCAGCAATGAGAGATGGTCACAGCAACCCACACAGCTCTGCTCTGATTTGTCTGAGCTCTGACCTCTGGTCAACTGCGCAGCAGACATAAATGATGGTTGTAGCTCTATGAGTTTCTCTCAGACATGAACATACAACACTCAAAAATACAAGATACGTTCTCCCCTCTCTTTGGGCTCTTATCCTTGCCTATAAAATGTATTCTGTTTATCATGTACATTGACTTGATAACATCAAAGTCCATGACTCACCCTCTGGTTCAGTATGTCTCCAAGCAGCAATGCCTTAAAAAATGGAACTGCCTTATCCTTTAGCATTGCAGATTGTGAACGGGCTAACAAAATTTTCGATATCAGAGACGATTTTAAATGTACAGTTTCAATCTACTGTGGTGCATTGTTTCTCTATCCTTTCGCTCCTTGTTTATAAGAAGCAATAATGCCAGCAAGTAGGGAAATGTGTGGGGGCTTGGAGATGAAATAATGCACCAGACAAACCTCCCGCTAGGCCATGGTACGTGTCTTGATGTATGTGATGATGTAAAAATATATTTTATGCTTTTTAGATCAAGCTAACTTTGTATAAGACATTGGAAACTAGTACTAAAGCTGTGTTGTTTATTTCATGAAGTGTATGTGTCAATGTTTTTTTTTTTTTTTTAAGATGATCCCATCCAGCTCATTTTTTTTTTTTGTTGTTGACTTTTCAATTGGATCTGCTACGTCAGTGGCGTTGGGCGCTATATGAACTGGTTTGTGTAAAAATGGAACATTAATTGACATTGACAGAAATTCCTTGAAGGACAAATACAAACATCATACCTGGAATTAGAAAATGCTTAATGTCTGAAAACACATGAAATTGATGTATTCTGTGTTAAGCTGTGTATTGAAGTCTGTGAAAAAAATCTATCAAATTTTGGTCATGAATAGATTATTATTATTCTTTTTTTTTTTTTTTTTTTTGTACCACATAACCTGAGAGTAATGGCCACTGGCCTTTATTTGACTAATGTGCCCGAAGAGGTGATATGTAGCAGACGGCAAATTGTAAGTCAATGCTCTCTGGAGCCTTTCTTTCTTCATACGAGCACCTCAGTCTTGTCCGTTGACTGCAAATTGGTGAATGGGAAAGATCAAACTTGTTATAATAAATCTTTCTGACAAGTACATTGTTTTGTTCGTCTTGACAATGCTGGAATCCCCTTTTCCCTTTGAATAAATGTCTAAGTTGATGTCATTCATATAGTGTTGTGTGTGTGTGTGTGAATAATAAAGATTGTTACTGTCAAATATGTAACATAAGATGTGAAAAATAATGTTCTCAAATGGATTCTTTAATTTCACAGTAAAGACTGGTTGTGCAGTTTTATATCACTGGCTTGATATCTGTTTTATGGTGCATACTTTATTGATCCCATATGTACAGCGGCGTAAAGAAGAGGAATTCATTGTCCTCCGATATTGTTTATATGGCTGTTTTAATATTTGGCATTCTGCACCCCATCCAAGTGGTCACATTTGTGTCATGGCAATGTATAACTGTACATTACAATAAATTAGAAGAATCTTTAATATATTTTGACTTGTTATTTATAGCATCTGACCTTTTATTGAGAGGCAGTTAATTAACAGAAAAGTGCAAGAATCATTCATCCTGATGAACAAACACATAAATATGTGCACTATTGGTGCTGTCACAATGTGACAGTATGATATAATTGTTTTGTCTTCATCCGGTATCTGGTAATCAGTTTCCAACTGATAATGACCCTGCACCGCTCAGCAGCATGTCTGCTTTGTCCAGATGCATCCAGAGAGGTCCAGAGCACATTTACACCCAAAATTACCTTCCGTGTCCCTCTTTCCCCTTCTGCTCCCTCCAGAGAGGGAGAGGGACTACCTGTCACATTGGGGGGAGTGATACAGATGGTACACCAGATGTGTGGCCGAAGCACGTGATGGGAGAGTGGTGTTGGTGTTAAGAGGGCCACAGACTGCTTAGGTTGCCCGGGTGCAGATGATGAGTCTCTGTGTGTGTGTGTGTGTGTGTGTGTGTGTGTGTGTGTGTGTGTGTAAATGTAGGTGAGTGCAGCAGAAGGCAAGTGTGAACTTTTTTGAGTGTGCCTACGTATAAAATTTATATGTGCATTCGTGTATCCCTGCTCAGGTTTAGTGGCATCTCCTAGTCACCCCACCATCCTGCTGCTCCACAGCTGGCCGCCCCACCCCTCCCAGCTGCCACTGGGGCTCCCCCCGGCCCCTTTGCTTGGCAGTGCTGGCGTTTTGGGCGCTCCCCCACCAGTCCTCCCTGGCAGCTGCTGCCCTCAGCTGCGCTCTCGCAGACGGTATTGGGGTCGGACAAAGTCACTCCTCCTGTGACTGTGTCTGGGGCCGTTGGGGGAGGATGAAGAGGTGGCAAGGAGACTCCTACCTCCTATGAAAGATCTCCTTTAAACGCTCATGAATTTAAATGGACACAGCAGCTAAAAGTGAGGCAGTGGTGGAATTCTGCTTGAGTAAGAATTTCTCGTAATGACTAACTTAAGTTAGACAAAGTGTAGTCTTGCATAAAAGATGTCTTTGGCTGTTTTCATCTGAATGAGTAATTAACAGAGCTAACAGGACAACATCACTCCATGCATGTTGGAAGCATCATTTAAGAGGATGATTATCTTGTTGAATATTTTGATAATTATAATTCAGGGTACCTTTCAGAGGAGGCTCCTAACCACCGAGGAGAAAATGACGTTGTGATCATAGCTGGCAGGCAAGATGTGATCTCTCTGTCCCCCCCCCCCCTTTCTCTCTCTCACTCTCTCTTTCTCTCTATTTCTCTCTCTCTTTCCCACTAACTCTCCCTTTCACTCTCTCATACCCAGACTCTCAGTGTGACAGAAAGTCTATGGGGAGGTATAAGAGGTAGTTATGGGGGGAATGCAGCAGCCTCCACAGTTTAATTGGAGATGTGTCACACTAAATAAATGGTGCAAAAACAAGCACTGACTGGAGGCTTGAGGGAGGGGCCCTGGGGATGCAGCCTGTTTTATTGGGCAGGAGCTTTGCACCGCTCCAGGGTGAACCGGGGCTATGCACTGCTGAGATACCCTCCAACCACCAAACCACCAGGCCTCCAAAAGACAACGGCATTAATTTCACTCTGCAGAAAATCATCTTATTGGTGCAGGGGAGAAGGTGTGGGTGAACTTTGTGACCCGATTGTTCCTCCTCCAATAAGGGTCATATCATCCTCCTCATCTGCAATTTCCATGTCTGCACACTGGCAAGCAAATCCATAATTGGAAAATTTCTTGCTCCTAGATCTCATGTATGTCAATTTATGTTTTGAGAAGACGGCAGCCAACAGCCTCCAGCCAATCCCTGTGTAATCCATACATGGCCTCCAGGTTAACAGAAGAATGTGTTTTCCAATATTCTATCAATGTTGATGTAACTGTTGTCTCGATATGCTCGTGCAGTGGGTGTCTGTGTGTGTGTGTGTGTGTGTGCAACTTAGATTCCAGAGTTCATGGCACGAGTTTTGATTTACCTCTACAGTGTGCCGCAGTAATTGGATGTGACACCATTCTCTCCGCTCTCCCTGGGGGATATAACAGGAATCTGACTATTATGGCCCCAGTCATGAATATGTCACGACAGCTGCAAACAAAGGCCCGTGATTTGGATAAGACCCTTCTGTATGTTGTCTCTCGTTGATATATGAGATAAATGCAGGAAGGGTAAATGAGTTTTCTGTAAAGCAATTTGCAGTGTTTACAAAGAATAATTAATTGCCATTGTTTAGAAAAGAAACTATGGTAGCGACGATTCAATATTACATGTTCATCATTATGCCTGCCAGACACATACTTGCCTCACAGATATCTGTGTAAGCTATTATATCTAGTTTCAAAACAACTGAAAATGTTTTTTGGACCTGACATACACAAACAGGGTGATCCCCTAGAAAGACATTGTTTTGCATGCATCTGATGTGCGGTGCTTTGTTTAAATCCCATCGTTTGTTGAGGGTTTAGCCATCAAATCAAATTGAGTGTGCTGTTTTGTATGTGTTCTAGCCTCATAAAAGTAGTCTCTGAGTGAAATAGCAGGTACGCTGATATCAGTATTCCCACAGCCTGCATAATTGCTGTAATTTGCTTTCCCTTTGGGTAATCTGTAAACATGGCTGTTTTGATGTTTTTGGCATCCTCCATTGGCTGAGCTCTTCACTCCTCCAGTGAAGCCCCCATCCCAGCCCAGGGTGACACAAATAGATCCTTCCCCAGAAGGTGCACGTAGTTCCACATGGGCACAATCAATACAGCCCAGTCGCCACTGGAACTGTGGCGATATTAAAAGCACCCCGTGAGCTGGTTCTCACCACGCCGGCGTTTTAGGGAAATAAAGCTATTGATCCTCTGGGGCCTCTGGCGGAGCATTAACCTGGGCCCACAAATTAGAACGTGCTCATCTGGACGCATCTGCCAGCAATGTTCCAAAAAGCCAGTCCCAGGGAGAGAAAAGGAGGGCTGTGAGGCCTGCTGCTTCCAATGATGAGTAGAGCGCAACTTGACGTCCATGTCGGAGCGGGGGAGGTGTCTGGATGCCCAGGACTTCCATTAGAGGCCCAGGATGGTGGCATGGGTCGATGTGGTAAGGGTTGGTTGGGGGTACTCCATCTCAGATCAGTGTGGTTCCTTCCCCATGATGTAGAGATAGAGGGGGCTGACCCACAGTAAACCTAAGCTCCTGACTGGAAGGACAATGAAAGAAAGGGCTGCTGCTTCCAATGCTTGTGCCAGCAGTGTCAAAGACTTTGCCTCTTTTGTACAATTTGATATCAAACACCAACATATTATTCTTTTTGTTTTGTTATTTCGCAGAAATACCCAGAAGAACCATTCAAGTTGTTTAGATTTTCACGCACATTCCCTCTAAAGCACACTGCAAACAGTAAATACCCATTGATTTATGATCTTGTTTGAAATATCATATAGCAGAACTCTTGGATTTAACAGTAAGATGTCATTTCCTTTTTCAGATTACATTTTTATTTGTCTGCAAAACCTAGAATTACACTTCCCCTCCATGGACACCATGAGGCTATCTGAGCCATTGATTCTAATGTATCACTTGCTGGGGTGTCACACAAGTCAGTAATTATATTTGACTAGGAGATCAGATTATGGACACACAGAGATAGAAACACAAACACAGTTATGTGCATCTACGTGCACAGACATAGTTTTAGGAAAGACTTTCTTGATTGGTCTTCCTTTACTTTAACAATGTCTCCCTTTCAACAACCCACCTGAAGGACTCGTGACCCCAGACTGACCCCATTTCTTTTGACACAAAATATCATTTAAGTACGAATATCCCAGTTTCATTTCACCTGTAGACCACATTTAAATGTCCCCTGATACCGGAGAGCCATTCTACGCACAAGAAACATTTGCATGATTAGTGTTTACTGATCAAGAGAATCCATGTCTCTCTCCTAACAACACATTTCATCAGTTATGCTCACACAGATAGAGACACTTTGGAAACTTTCCCTCTTTTTCTTGCTCAGCCTGCCCTACCAGTGGGAAGCCTGGAAGTTCTCTGCCCCAGTTCTCCATGTCCTTGAGAGTTGTGCCTTCGGGCCAGGGCTGGTGGGGTCCCGCGGTGCACAATGTGTGCTTCTCACTCAGGCTCCCGCTGTACTCCGCCGCCCCTGCATGGCTCTGGAGAGTTGCCAAACTCTGAGGGGTTGTCCGTGCGAGTGGGGGAGCGTGCATGTTACCACAGAACTGCGCCGAACATCTCACTTCCTTCCCCCATGACAGTCGACCGGATATAAATCACTTTCCTGGATCGGCCGACTACAATGGGATGCTTGGGAAGATGTTGTTATGAATAATCAGAGTAATTGCAATAAACAGTGTGAAGTGATGTGCAAATGACTGAGGATGTTGTTTTTCCACATCCTGCTTTTGCAAAGGTTAAACCGTATAGAGTGTGTGATGCGAGTTTAGTGAAGCCAACAAAAGCCAAGTGAGATTCGAAAGAAGAGAAAAAAGGAGATTATTTAACTTTTGTTTCATGATTAAATTAACATAAGAAAAAGAAATTATAGAGGGTGGTCATTATTTGTAGCTGTATGTGTTTGACAAATCCCTTTATATTTTATTCAGTACATATGCAATGTGTTTTTTTTTGTAATTAATATGGATATTGGCCGACAGCAAAGATAAAGATCCATTTTCTATATTTTGTCCTTGGATTGTGCACTCAGGGAATTCACTCCCCTTTTTCTCTTTCGTTTCCCTGGCTAAGGCATGGGGAATTGGTGGGATAAGAGGCTATTCCCTAAATAGCCCATGGCAAGAGGTATCCTGATTAGCATGCTGCCTGCTCTCTGGCAGCAGTCCTCCAGGCCACCAGCGCTATCACTTACGTGCTGTTTGTATTTGTAGTTGATAGTGTGTGCTGTTATAATTGGAATGAGCTCAGGAACCTCGTTTGCTTTTGATCCGCTGCCAGCCACTCAGAGTGCTAGTGGGCCACAGCTCTCACCTCAACACTCCCAGTGGATTATGGGAAACTGCAACGCTTATGTTCTAAAAAGCGCCTGACAGCATCTCACTCAAGGTCGAACAATACAATGGTAAGTTTGGGAAGTGGAACACAAAAAAATATGGAGGAAAAAGTTGAACAGATATTTGATGTAACACTGGATATCGAGTCGGGAACTGGAAAAATGTTCAGACTCGTGAAACTAAGAGGAGAGTATCAAAGGACCTGCATAATTGCTGTAGTTTTAATAACACACAAGGATATGTGGAATTAAAACTCTCAGAAGACCTTAAGCGTAAATCTGAACTTTTATGAACTGCGAGCTGAAGTTTGATAAATTGGGTGAATCTGTGCAATTAAACGAACAATCAGTGATTTTCTCAGCAGACTTGTCATAGTAGGAAAAGCACATGCGTTACTAATAACATAAATGTTATAATCTTTAAGATTTGGTGGTGGTTGATTTGGAGACAGTAGAGGTTATCGGGGCAACAGACATGCAGATAAGCAAACATTCCTGGAGCAGTTACTTTTTCAGAAATACAATTGAGGAGTAACTATCTGCAGCGCAAACAAACAACACTTTCTTTTTTTCTTGACACGTTTTCGACAAACAACATTATCAGGGCCAACATCAATGACAAACACATTGAGTTTCCTGTTACTACTTCACAATAAAAGCCACCCCGTGGATGCTGCGAGTGGAATGCTTTTAATGTGAAGCAGCAGAAATAGAAAATGCTGCATTAGCAGTAACTTAACACAGCTGAAGCGGCTGGACTGTAACAGTGAGGCTGATATCAATGAGATAACATTACAAACTGTAACACTGGATTACGTGCTGCATTGTTTCCTGCGACTCCCTTGTGCAGTAATTTGACTCCATTGCAGTAATAGACGACTCTGTCATTAATAATGAAAACTGTAATAATGAGAGGTAATTACAGAAGGTATACATTCAATGACTATTGCTGAGAAATGTCTACGATAAATGAAACAATAATAATCATAATAAGATTCAATGAATATAATCTTATTATTACTTTAACTTTGTAATATTCAAGTGTCCCAGTAAGTCCAGTCTGAAGCAGCTAAATGGAATTCAGTCATCATTAAACATTTTTTACTCATACCTGTTCTTTCCCTACTGTGGCAAATGTTAAATGGTCTTTTACCAGAAAACTTAAACACAAGCTAAACAGATCATAACTTTGCAATTCAACACACACGACCTAAGTTTACTTTCCACAGTATCACTCATCGGAACCTCATCAAGAACTAAAATGTCAGATGTGAGGAAGACTCTCAATTGATGTATGCTTGAGGTCCATATCCTCTCACTCCATGACATTTCTACAGTTTGATCTGCTGGCTCAGCACTTTTCCAGAGTAGACCAACTCCAGGGACTTATGGGAGTTTGATGCTCCCTCGCTGCCAAATGCCAGCAGGCCAAATGAAAAAAGATATCTGAAACTCCTAAACTCAATATTTAATCAAGCGCTGGGTTACATTTGCTGTTTGATTAGGTAAGAGAATTCCACCTCCTAGGGTGTTTGATTGCTTTGAAAATATTTGGCCAAAAAATTAATACTCCTCTTTGAACTGTGTGCTCTCAACACTAATATCTCAGCACCAGTAAGAGTTTATAATTGTCACAGTTACATTTGTACTGTATTCTGTTATAGATGGCACTAAATCCCTTTTATTCCCCCCGTCCTCTACTTATTCTCCTCCGTTTATTCTTCTTCTTAGGTCATTATTACTAACATTATTGTTTGTATTATCATCATTATCATTGATGCTGCTGTTGTTGTTGTTGTCGTCGTCATCCAATTCAACAGCCTCATTATCATCCATGTTTTTTGACCATGAGTCCATCTTGTCACATCCTAATCATCCAGGACTGCAGAAATTCACCAGAGAATAACCCTGATGAGCTTGTTCCAGGAGGGTATTACCACTGGTTAAGTACAAGCACCTGCTAAAATATTGGCAATTAGGACATAATTAGCTGCTAATGTATTTCTAATCCGAAGCGAGCCATAGATTTGTCTTTTTTTGCGTAGACTCCCTTTTTTAATGTTCTCCGTTGTTATTGTTTTCCTCAGGTATTTGTATCCCGAGAACATTGACTAAGTGCCCTAGTTCATCATATGCAAATGGCTTATTAATTACACATGCATTATGCCCGTATTCAGAAGACATCAAAGGGCCTGCGAGTCTTCAGATGGTCCCCCTCTGTACCACACTCAGGTTACAAATGCCTGCGTGTGCACTTTCCTGCATGCCTTTTCGTGCAGAATAACTACATCCTCAATTAAAAAATTTCACAGGAACCTCTTTTTCTTGCCTCCTGAATATTTGACAAACACCTCCGGTGGTCTGTGGTTGTTTGGTAACCACAAATTGCAAATAATCATTTGAGCCTAGATTACATAGCACTATTAGAAAGCAATGAGACTGTGAGCGTATCTTTGTAGCACAGCAAAACCAACATTTGCTTTTGTAAATGAGAAATGCCTATAGTCGTTTAGTGTACGAACTCACTAAGTTGTACCAGATCTTTACCATTGATCAGCTCCTTGATCACCATAATAGTGCTTTGGTATCAATGCCTCTGCTTGAGCTTCAGACATTTCTGTTCTGTGTCTGCATTTTTGCTCTGTCTGGTCCTCCCTAGTGAGTTCTCTGTTAACGACCCATACAGCAGGTGTCAGAGTGTGATTTATACAACCTATAATGCCTCACATTGATTAGCAATAGAGCTCTAATGGGATGCCAGCTCTCAAACTCAGGTTAAAAAGAAAAAAAATACATTGCGTACCACACCTTCTTAGTGCTATTCTATATCATTATGCATCGTATTTTTGCATGAATATCAGCAACCCAACGCTTCCAATGAGACGGCGTAGAGGGAGTTTGTGGTGTGCAATCACTGTAACCCTGGGCAGTCCTCTGTTATCTGTCTCTGGTGGGCTGCTCTGACTGGGTGCTGCTAGCATAATTAGCACAGCACTCACTTTGATGATAAAATGGGTAATAGAGCATTCCTTCCCTCCCCTGCATACCTGATTTTACCAGCGTTTATTGATCTAATTAAAATAATTTTGCTGTTAATGGTGTGTTATTTTTGTTACGGAAAGGAAGTTTTGATTACAGACACTTAAAAAGATGACGTGTGAGCAGACATACTCAGACGACATTTCATTTAAAGGTACATTTCTTGTATTTATTTACAATTTGCTGTGTTAATGCTATCAGTGTTTGGTGCTGATAAATAAATGTATTCTGATCAAATGTGTTCTAACCACACATGACAGCTTAAAAAAGAAATCTCTCAGTGAAGATATTATATTATAAGGAAGTGCTGTGGATAACAATTGTTTCTCCTCATGTATAGGAGTGTAGGGTGTACATCAAAGCCACCAGGTGGGGCTGATTCTTTCACAAATGAATCCCATTTTTGGCATTTTTGTTAAGGATCACAGTAGAAAATGCTTAAATGAGGTGTTATTCTATGGTATTTTTGTATGGCACCTCTAAAACTATCATTTCTCATTAGGAGACCAAACTGTTTGCGGTTGTCCTCATTACTAAAAAGATAGAGCTCTACCCCCAAAGGTAACTTCATCAACACCAGAGACAAATCTATCTTAGGTGCTCTATTTATATTTCTGACTCACTGCCACAAAGATTTATTCTGCACTCCTGTCAATCCATCTCTCTAATGGGCAATGGCATCCTTTTTAGTTTAGGTGTGTGTGTGTGTGTGTGTGTGTGTGTGTGTGTGTGTGTGTGTGTGTGTGTGTGTGTGTGTGTGTGTGTGTGTGTGTGTGTGTGTGTGTGTGTGTACATGCATGTGCACATTCTTTAGCACCAGCATTTTTTTTTGTCAGACACAAAAACAAGTACCTCGAAGTCATGGAGCCCGTCTCATCTCTAAAGAGAGTCATCTTTAGATAGAGAGCTCAGATGTCATGTAATTAGGATGATTAAAAAAACCCATTTGCCATTCCATGGGTTATTAATGTGGACTAATGATGCTCAGATCAACTATAAGATGTCTGCTTGTTATGGGGTTAATCTCCTCATTCTCGCAAAAGCCATAAAGATAAATATCTTTACACAGAAATAGGCTCATGAAAATCCCCAGAGAACTGCATCCCAACTTCATAAGAAAGTTTGAAGGACCGAAAATAAAACTGCTGCGCAGACGTGCGTGGTCATTTCTGCAGACTCTTGAAAACAGCTAAGCAACCTATTCATTGATATACAAATGTAAAACATTGTTTTGAATCTTTGAGTCTTTGTAATACCGTATCGATTGACAAATACTTAATATATTTGTGGTACAAAAAAATACAAATGTAAAGTGATAAATATTTGTAGTAAAACCATTCTAAACATACTGATGTATTTATTCAATACAATCGAAATATAGTAGAACTAAGTGCTATGGAAAGGAAACGATTTGTATTTGAGTTTAATGCATTTAAAAATATATATTTTTGTATGTTTTCAAATAGGTCAGATAAATATGCATTACCCTTTAGGGGAGCTTGTAATCCTTACATGTAGAACTGAAGATACAAAGTATTTGGCTAAGAAGTAAATATATGTATAAGTTGTTTTTTTGTCACTGGAGGTCACTGTTATAAACTTTAAATTAAAAATGTTAATCACTTCTGTTTCCTAAATGGATAAATTCATGATTAGTAACCCAGGGTTCACCTGCGTTTATGGGTGGTAGAGATCCTCCTGATATATCCAATGTGTAAATGTCATGGCGTCTGATGACTTACTCATGAATGCTGTGATCATTACATTGTCATTAGGTAGCAGACTTGGCTGCACGTCATTAATGCAGACAAGCAATCTGAGGAGCAGCAGATAATGTTGTGTGGTGGTGGTGTTTAATGAGGGTCCATATTTGCATACTGGCCTCCACCCCCACTTGCATTCCCACCCCATTCTCATTTATAAAAATAAATCACATTAGAACATCACCAGCTAATAAAGTCGACTCCGGCCCACATCCCACATCCCAGTGATAGCCAAGTCTCAGTGCAGGAAATACACAAAGCAGTCTCTGAGGATTAGAGAAAACCTATTATAGAAAATTCTCATATGGCACTGCAACATTCTTCATATTAACACTGTGCTGCTGAAGTAAATTATGCCAGTTGTTGTGAATGCTATAATCAAATAATTTATCAGGAAATCTCTTATGAAAGTTGGAACAAATGTTGAAAGTCAGCCTATCAAATAATGAAACCACTTAGAGAAGTCAGATTTAATTACATTCCCCATCACTGCAAATAGAGGTAAAATACGAGTGCGTTTGATTTTGAAGTAGTTTGTAATCTTGATTGCACATAATTGTACAGGATACCACCTGAGGCGAGATAGTTTCACTGCCATTTCTGCATTATTGAAAAGCTTTGATTCTGTGAAGCAAAGATTGTTCTTTGATTATGAAAAAAAATGTAATTAATAGCAACTCTAGCATTTTGAAGTCAAACAGCTAAGCCTTTTATATGCTTCCCTGATATCATGTAGTGCTGGCCATGAAGATCACTACCCAAACTAGAGAGGTCAAGAGCTACAACCTTGTAAGAGTGTTTTGTCTTGTGTCTGTGTTTCTGTCCGAGTGTGCACACGTTTATGCCCCCAAGTCAAAACCCGCTAAATAAACAGTGTGTTTCCTGATGCCTAACGGTGTGCACGGCCCATGCACCGCTGATGTCAATCCACCCAGGACTACCAGTGGCCCCACTTCGCTCACTTACTTACTCTTTGGCTCACTCCATCCTTCCTTCATGCTCAAATTGACACTTGGTGCAGAGGCAGGCAGACAGGGGGCCTCTCCGCCCTACGCCTCCAGAGATGTGGCCCAGCTGTCAGCCGTCTAATCCAGTCCAACCTCCCCCTGAGCCAGGCAGGAACTCCAGGCTGCTCCCCCTCATCCTCACGCCTAGAGTCACAGCAAACAACTCAGCCCTCGTCAACACTGCACACAGCAGGCCGGGAGGGGACCACTTTGCTAGTCAAATCAGTCTTGACCACTCTTCATAAATCAAGTACAACCGAGTGACGGCACCCCCTCCCCCTATTGTGCATGAGAGACAACAGGTTATTGACATTATGTTGACATCGTGCTGGAATGTATTGCATCATATATCACATATCAGTTTGTCAAGACATTATTGTAAAAAATTGCAATTTAATTTTCTTTAACTATACTATGTTGTTTGTTGCACAGCTACTAAAGTGCTGCAGATAATTGTTGTTTCCAATCAGCTCTCACAATTTGAACAAAGAATCCCCTGGCTGCACTGTTTTCTTTTGCATCATAGGTGCTACTGTTGGCATTGTTACTATGGAAACGACTGTACAGAGAAAATGGCATATTGGCAAATATAGATACAGTAGTGCAGGCATGAGAGAGACTATCCAATGCAATGCTTTCTTTTAGAGATATAGCTATTTGACCTGACCATGTATATATATAAATATATGTATTACAATCATAGACAATTTGATCATAGAAAAAAAGAATTTTAAAAATATGGATTTATTTTTGTGTGGTTTGCGAGTACAGTTGTGGGCAGGTGTGTTTTCAGGAGTAAGTCTGTACCTTTTGTTTGGCTCCCCATGGCATTCCCAATATCAGTATTCCTGTAGATGTGTTTGATGTGTTTGAAGCCACGTAGCATACCTTGGAACATGACAGTAAACATGGCAGAGGCTCTCCCTCAGTGGAGCAGTGATGCACGTCACCCCTCAGAAGTGTGTGACGGATGTACAAACCAAACCCACCGGGCCACGTCGTCTCCTGGGATTCTCCCTTACTATGCTGCGCTGACTGGCTGCATGTTGCTCAATGCTACGCTGTTCAAAATAATTCCACCCTCAGCCTTGAAAACAAAAGAGCAAACTAAAATGGGAGCCAACAAAGAGGAGAAATGCAAAACATGGACTTGTGACAAGTTATGGAACCCACTTAACTTGTTATCTGACCTAGCTGAAGTAGATGTCATGATATATCCTACTGTAATGTTTTCCCAGTGTTTTATCCCTGGAAAAATCACTAGTGTATGCCTCCTGCATGCATCCCAGGGGAAATTAAGAGGCACACTATGTATCTCTGGAGGATTCCCCCAAGAATGAGAATAAAGCAGGCAGCATGAAAGAGTAGTGTTGGTGTGAGGGAGTTATTGGTCTGGCAAAAGGATTGCCAACACATCAAAATAGCATGGGTGTTGAACAAGACAGAAAATTGCACCATTTACACCTGCCAGAGAGAAAGAGAGCGCCACCCTGACATGGAAAATTTCCATAGCCACATATGCACAGTATGATATGAAGTGCAAGAGTTGACACTTTATGTCAGACTGAATTTCTTGAAGTGACATTTACAACATGTTCACATGACAGAGGTGCTTTGAATGTTGTTTTTGGGTTGATACGATAAGTAATTTGTATACGGTAGCATTTTTATAATGTCACACAAGCAAAGCTTTGAAAAGAGAGTTCTATGATCTGGGACAGAACATTTTGAGTGCATCAACAATTTGTTGTGTATTTGGCGTTGAATACCAACAGTGCCAAGATTGATGTTACAGCACAATGAGATTCACAGTGGAAAATTGTCTCTGGTCTCACCTGGGACAAACTGAACAGCGGACATGTTGCATTGATTAGTAAACATCCATTAACAACATCTTTAAAACTAAAATACATGCTTTTAAAGAGGTAAATCACATCTTCATAATTATAAAGAAAAACATCACGTTTTATAAAATGATCTTAACACAAGGTCCACTTTCAAGCTATTTTTTCTTTTAGCTTTCAATCTCACAGTCTTGATTGAGGAACCCTGTGATGCAGTTGAAAGCGCTGCTGGACCCTGAGTCAAAGTACAAATGAAATGAAATTGCATGCTTTACTCTGCTGCAGCACACACTCCTGCTCTGTAATTCACATGTCCTCCTTTAAGAATAATATAAAAATATGAAACCAAATTTAGTTCCTTTTTTATTTTATTTTTTAGAATGAGTTGTGACTTTTCCCCAGTGTGAACACGCTAACTTTTAAAAATGAGTATATTGTAGGCCCGTGTGGGTTGGAAGCAGTGTTGTGCTAGTTACGGAAAAATAGTAATTAGTTACAGTTACTAGTTTCCTCATTTAAAAAGTGACTAAATCATTTTACTGACCAAAAAGTAATGCTTTTTAAATGTCTACTTTGAAATGTTGTCATTGGTAATGTGCCTGGATTGACTGTGTTGAATTGTGAAATAATAGAAACACTGTTGATCAACTTGACAGAATGTTTTCATTTGTAATCGCATTCACACCACTGAACTCTTGTAAGCAATGCAGGCTATACAAACGTTAAGTAGAGAGAACATGTCTACGTGAAGAAACCTTGACCTTTCCGCCATCATCATGCATGTCCAAACATATCCACACGTAACTAGCAGTGTTGCCAGATCAGCTTGACAGTTTCCCGACCAGTCACATCCAGCTCAATTCAATCAAATCCCTGCTAGCTACAAGTGATGCGCGTATCAGTTAATTTTTTTATAATTCCCGCACTCACCCGACCTGTTATGAGAGCCAATTTGCCTCGCTAAACCCGCAAAATAGGTTAAATATATACATGAATCAACCAGTTGAACCCTATTCGACCCGCAAATTTAAATTTTAGTTGCACAATTATCAGGAGGGTTGAGACATGGTGCTCTCCAAGGTGCTGATCCAGAGTGCGTATGTATATGAGAGAGAGAGAGAGAGAGAGAGAGAGAGAGAGAGAGAGAGAGAGAGAGAGAGAGAGAGAGAGAGAGAGAGAGAGAGATCCTTGGGTTTTGTGTCAACCTGTGCGTTACTGGCTACATAACAAATAACGAAGCTAACTAATTAGGCCACATTTACTCTCTTTATTGGAAAGTGTTATTGTGTTGTCTACCTTACCTTCACTTTACTTATTATTATTGGAAATCTGTCATTTTTTGGTAAGTGCTTTTTATCACAAGTATTGTACTTCGCTACATTTCAAGTTGCATCCACTACAGAGTAAAAACAAAAGTCACATGGTAAAGGCATGAGAATATAACAAAATAATAATTTGCAGCCAGGTTGCAGCAGAGACGAAGCTGCTGGTGTTTCTGCAGCCGCAGGAGGGCAGAGTTCACCAGAGCTCCTGGGAGGTGACACTCAGCTGGCACTCCGGAAGAGATAGGCTACATGTTGAATGTGTTTTCACGTGTTCACTTGCCGAGTGTCAGGTCAACAGTACGAAAAATGCAATCCAATTAAGGATGGCGTCATTATGGGGTGTGGTTATGGTATGGTAATATTGTATGCCTACCTCGGTAGAGTAAAAAAAAAAAGCACCACCAGGCGCGCACGCTAATCCAACACGCTCACGCGTCTGCGCCATCAACAGGTGTTGAGTCTGGCTAACATGCTAAATGCTATCATCGGGTGAGTTACACGTCCACTGAGGATCTTGTACCTGGCATCGCAGAAAACAGAGAGGCCGAGTGGACTGATTATATTATGCTTTGATACTGAACGAGCAGAGAAGTTGAATCTGGAGCAGACAGTGGAGGACTTCACTCGCACACTGACGTACAGACAGGTGAGTACGTCGAGCCCGTTTAGACTCGAGCTCGCCAGATGAGAACTTCCATAACCATTGCGTTGCCTAGCAACGTGGCGTTGAGCACGTTGTTTATACGCCCATCTCTGTGTTGACTGCCTTTGTGATGTCTTATTCTGCTGTAGCTTCTATATGAAGTTTCAAGTTATTAGTATGTGTAATTTATGTGGCTTAATAATGCTTCTTACATCCGCCGTGGTGTCCTTAGACTTTTTATTTAGAGTCGGTGATTCGTGTTTAATTGTAATTCAGTGTGGTCCTCTTCAGAGGAAGTGAGGAATAATCATATGTATGCACAGGCTGCACAATGTAAAGGAATTTACTGTTGGTTTGGGCATAGGGGCTCTCTCTGTGGTGTGATGTCGTTCCACTAGTGTTTACGTTGACATTTAATGCAATTTATTTTTGAAGCCTAGCCTAGAAAGATGTTCTTAATTTAACAGTAGTATTATATATCATCATCATTTAACCCCCCCCCCCCCCCTCCCTCCCCATCCCCATCTAAAATGTAATGCAGTAACGTAAGTACTTTTACTTTTACTTCAATAACATTTATTTAAAGTAAGAATACTTTTAGTTGAGTGCAATATTCTAGTACTTGGGACAAAGCTAGAAACAACTTTGTTGTTATTGTGTAAAGGACATTAATTCTATTTTCAAGATTACTTTTATATAGTATTGCCTGTGAAAGGTGAAAGCAAGTTAGAAAGCCAGACAGGGCGAAGTGAAGGGAATGAGAGGTGTTGGAGGAGGAGGGCAGTTCATTGAGGTCAGGTTGACAGTAAAGAACAGATTAGATTGGGTGGCTGAGGAGTGTTTTGTAGGTGGGATGTTATAGGAGGGGGGGGGGTGGTTGTGGAGGGGAGTAGAGGGGGGGAATCTAGGCCAGTGTCCAGACTCAGAGCACCATAGGCCCCGTGTCCCTGGATGCCCCGTGTCAGCCCTCTGACAGGAGAGATGGGACTTTAACACAGAGTTTTTCAGCTCCAGACGCTCCCCGTCTCCTCTGAAGAATACCCCTCCTCCTCGACTCGCTCACCAGTCAGAGTTTGAGGAGAGCAATGCACTCGTTACAATAAGGAGGGCACATGGCATGGGACCTGGGCTTTGAGCGCCGCCTCCTCCACACTCTCAGTAGAATAAGGATCTTTCTTGCAAGTACTGTGCATTTCCAAAGTTGACACGCAGTAAATATAATATTTGAAACAAGTTCACACTGCTGAGGTGTATGACCATACAATATGTCTGTGCTTGTTAGCTATATAAACATAACAACCTTATTGAGCATGAATACTTGAGTTGCTGATAGCTGAATTTCAATATTCCTCCTCCTCCCAGCAGTCTTTTCTGCTCGCTTCTACCCCACAGATAAAGCAGACTTATTGTCAGGCTTAATCAGGTGGTCTGTTACCTTGGCAATTAAAGCCTTGTTAGAGATATAAAACCTTGAGACTCAAATGGAGAGTCCCTGGCGAGTCAAACCACTGAGCAAATCCTTAAACCAAACAACCTTCCAGTGGGAACACTTCTTCTCTAAGGATAGACGTTTAATTATCTCTGCTTGTTTGGGGGGGAAAAGGAAGGAAAAACAGTTTCACTCCCTCTTGTTTGTATTAAAAGCTCATGAGTATTTATTGGAATTAATTTAAGTGGCAATCAGTGTGCTATGTTTGATTGTCACAATGTATTGACCTAAGATAGAGAATATTGTGAACCATTTGTGGGAACATTTACAAAGAGAGGGTAATTGTGCATTGTTGTGTTCACAAGGAAAACAAAATACAAATGGTAAACCATGGCTTTATTGTCTTATTTTAGGAATATTAAACTGATTTAGTGTTCTTAATTTACTTAAATGAATTAATCTTTATGATATTGCTGCTAAGTGTGATCATTTATCATTTATTCCCAATTGATGCAAAACACCTATCTCAATGTTAGCTTTCATAAACTAGGCCAACTATTTTCCCGAATGAATATTCCTTTTTTCGAAAATAATGCAGCATATTTGAGCAATATGAAGTGATAATTTATCATTATTTAATGATCTCCCACAGACAGTACATCACACATGGTGCAGTCAGCGACAACAGCTGTGCAGGAGCTTGATGGGCTAATTCTCCGAGACTCAACTTCTCTGCCTGTTCCGTCCCGCATAGCACTTTGACCCCTTCTTCGGTGTCCAACCTGAATTTTTCCTCTCTGAAACGCCATTTTGGTACCTATCCTCTTCATCCCACACTTCGTCTGTTTCTCCTTACCTCTGTGACATACTCTTCTAAATGGGCTGGCATGCATCCCACTGTCTAACGAAGGTATGTGTGTGTGTGGGTGGTGTTTAGAGAGGTGAGACCTTCTCTGGGACACACTAATCAGCTCCAAACCAAGGCCCGGGCAGGGAGGCACTGGACAGGTGAGTGGAACCACTCGCTACACCCCCTGGCTGCTCCTTAGCGTGAGGGTCAAATCAGCTCCATCCTTTATGGCCCAGTCACTCCTTCATCCTGGTGTCCCCAAACACCTGGCTTCCATCCCTGGTCGCTATTCCCTTCCTTGGGGCCTATGAGGGAGGAAACGGTGAGCAGCTGCTCTACCAAGGGAGCCTCCTGAACGCGCCTTCTGCCAGCCCCGTGTGTGTTAACCTTTTCTTTTAATTAACACCGTCCCGACTCCCAACTCCCCCCACCGTGGTCCGGAGAGAGGTTCTTGGGGCTTATGCAACTGTCAGGGAAGTGGGAGAGTCACCGGGGAGCAGGAGAGGGGGTGGGCGGGTGGTAGTGATGAAGGTGAGAGGGGTGAGAGGGGTGAGGAGGAGGAGGAGGAGGAGGAGGAGGTGGGATGAATAATGCGTGCATGGCCTGGGAGTGAGGGTTCTTCTAATCCTTCGGAGCCTTTTTTTATCCGCATGCCTTCACACAACTACAACACACCAGTCATTCTACACAGCTGCCTATTTTCCAGGGACAATCCCAAAGTAAATTGGACATGCTGATGAAAAGATGGCTGCTCTTATTTTGCACTACAGCTCATTACTCTGCAAGAGAGTCAAAAAGGTTTAACTCGAGCTCCAGTCATTGACTACGCACTTGTTCATGTTTGTTAAAACTCACCAAGGCCTAACTCACTGAGTTAAGTTATGAGTTTGTTCTCCATTGTCCATTTAGTTTAATCATCAATATAACCCAAAGCAGTTTCTACTTAGCTTAAGCCATGATGTTTAACCATGATGTATGTATACATTTGGAAGAAATATGCTTGACTGAATTTTTCAATTCAGTGTGACAGCTTTTGAACCGAGTAATCAGACACTGCTCTCAGTCCGAGGTGAGTCTGGCTGATTGTGTAAAATGTTCTGTATGATAAGGGGCACTGCAGCACACTTGCATGCCGCAGCTTAGTTAACTACCAGAATATGGAGGGGTGAGTAGTTTTGATCTCATCTTACAGTGAAGATCTCCTAATGAGAGAGTGGTAATGAGCAAGAAAAAAATCATTCTCATTTCAGTAAAAAAAAAAAAAAGGTTGAAAGGTTTGCTATCTTTTCCTTTCATCTTCTGTGGCGGTGCCAAGTGGAAAATGTCCATCTTTCACTGGGAGATTTTTTATGTTCATCTTGGCTCAATGTAATGCACCCAGGGGATCCTCTTTCTTGGCATGGCCATAGTGGTCACCATTTGCTAGAGATGGGCTGTGGAGGTCAAAGCCATTTGAGAAGGACATAAAACCCCTAGAATGATTTTTGATCACACTATGAAACCGTCCCATTGTGGTTAAATGGTATTCTTCATGCCAATAACACATCTTTGTGGAGGTTATTGTCATGACAAGCCATTTAAAGTTGGTTTAAGAGAATGCATCCACACTCCATAGGTGTGTATTCTGAACATTATAGTTATGCAGCCAACTGGTGAATTAGTGAGTGATGTATTGGTTTGCTTTTTATAACTCAACCAATCAGCTAGCCGAGGATGTGAAATTTCTCAGCGCTGGACACAGGTGATAGCATAGTCGCTAAAGTCATGATAACGCCCTACAGCTCGGGTCGTGATGTTGCAAGTCATGGCTACGTCTAACATCTTGTGACCTGAGTTTTATGATGGAGTAAGTAAGGGGAAAACTGCCAGGACCTTCTCCTCATGAAGACCCAGAGCAAGGGCACTGTCTCCCCAGCCCCATAGATCAGCCAGCCCTGAATGTCAAACCGCACAGCAGCCGCTGCAGTGCCAGGAGTCCCCCTCTTGCTCCCTCTCTGGCCCGTGATCTGCTGTCTGGTGACACCACTGCGCTAATGATCCGGTTTGGGAGTTGCTTCACGGGGCTCCTTGGCTTGGGAAGATGGAAGTTTTGGATATATCCAGCTGGAAGGTCACTGTTGACGAGCACCATTCACTCAACAATCCCTCTACTTTGTTGACATCCATCAATTTGCAAGGATGTTGAGAAATGAAGGCCGTCACTGACCTTTTAGTTGATACTGGCGTAGCTATTCACAGAGTGGCAAATCAGGAATATTCTTCTGTGATTTCCACACTCTTTTTGTAATTATATGCACTAGTTCTTGGTAGAGAAAGACACTTTTTTTTGTTTTATGTGAACTGCATACATACATGTTTTTGCTCCAGTGTTTAATTGCCCAGCAATTTGGATAACAGTGAAGTTGGAAAGCAGCACTCACCCTGGCTTGCCAAATCCGAAGCCATCTGATTGTTAGCTCTCCGTGTTGTTTTTGTTCTTTTTTTAATCAGTTTACTGCAGAAGTATGTCTCAGTGCTCAGAGAGGGCAATGTTTTCAGTCACTTGCTATCTTGACTTTTTTTTGCCAGCCTTAGGAGTTTGGCTTGTTGGAGCAGAGTTAAAGTCCCCGGGGAGCACTCCTCTGGTGATGGGGGCACTGTCTCGACCTCACTCATGCCTGGTGTGGGTGGCATCTAACTAGGGAGACGCACAATGGAGAGCAAGACTGAAGATGGTGATGCTTCTGGTGGACTCTCCCAGGACTCAGCCTTATTCTCAGGGTCATGCATTCCAGCAATCTCTGTAATTATAAGCAAGTAAGAAAAAAGTTGAATCTTCTGCCTTTCTCAAAATGAACGTGCCCCTCTACTCAAGGGAAACATTCACATCTCTGAGTTCTAGTAGCTGGATGGGTTTTAATGAGGCAAGTCAAGAGTGTGTGTGTGTGTGTGTGTGTGTGTGTGTGTGTGTGTGTGTGTCTGTGTGTGCGTGTGTGTGGTTGGTGTACATGCATGTCTGTGTATCTGCCCTGTTCTAACGAGCGTAATTGACCGACTGTGCTTTTAAGCCGCCGTTTTTCACCATTTGCGAGAGTATTCTACTAAATAGCCTTCAGTGATTATTATTTCTACGGGAGACATTTCATTGGGATTAAAACTTTCTCCGAGTTTTAAAGTTCAGTTACAACTTGTTTTTCTTTTTGGACAATGTGCAGTCAGAGCCAAATGGACAGAGGGTGAGCAGGCCACAGGTCAGGAAGAACTGCTGAAGGGTCCCACCACACAGATTCCACAGGGAACATTTCACCCCGCTGAGAGGCAGAGTGAAATCTCTAATGCTGGGGCACACACACTCACTGTGGCGTCTCGATGTCTAACTAAAAGCTATGGGTGGTGAAAAAAATCTCCACATAACTGCTCAGTTTTACTACAAATACTGTGGTAAGAAGCTTAGGTGATCTGAAAACAGACTGTGCCTTTGTGCGTTTGATAGAATTTCAAAGGCTTGGAGTCTCTATGTAGCATTTTTAGAGGACAAAACAATTAGAGTCGATTTTTAAATTGTTTATATGAACGACTGAATATGAAGATGCAACATATAGTCCCACACAAATTTATCAATTGCTTAATTTGGCAGTATCCTATAGGTACATGCCGAATAGAAGTTTCCTCGCTGGCATCGTTTTTTATGACAAACATGTCATGTTTTATTTTTTATTTATCTGCGTTTGATTCTCTTTCCCTCACGCTCAGAGGTGAGACTTGAAACAAAAACATTTTTGTTGATTTTCATTGTGCCTATTTGCTCCCAAAAATGTATATTTGATTCTCCTTTCCATATTTATAAAGTTATCCCTAAGGGAGAAGCTGTGTCAGACAGTTTTTGGAGCATCATGAGCAGCATTCCTCACATGAGGTTTCTTCTACTCGAAGAAAAAAAAAACAACAACTTCTGAGTGTACTGTAACTTAAGAGACTGAACTGTGCAAGCACCGAGTCAAGTCAAGCCTTTTCCCAGTTACTTTGTCACTAATGAAAGTAGCAAAGAGCCCTGGAGGACTGAAGAGCACTGTTTGTTTGTGTTTGAGAGAGCATTCGAGAGGTACGAAGGGGAGGCAAGGTGGTAAAACTTTGGGAGAGCCGCCTGACAGAGTGCTGAGACAGAGAGGGAGAACTTTAGAGCATTGTTAAGATTGAAGTTTTAAGGCAGCTGGGACCTGCTGACAGATTCCAAGCACCTACAAATAGATGTTTCATATGTGTGTGTTTACCAACTTTACTGTAGTTTGTGAGGGCATTGAATTTACCAAAGCACATCACGTCAATCTGTGTCATACTTGGTTTTATTGATCTTTTCCACACATTTTATGGCAGCGTGTGGGTGGGGAAATTATTTGAAAAGCAAAGGGTGCAGATAAAATTACAGCATCCAAATTGAGAAAACAGAACGGAAGCCTTGACATCATATGTAGGTCATATGTCCCCATTTATTTTGTTTAAGTCTCACATCTGCCACTGATCAGGGAACAAATGAGGCAAAAATCACAAAGCCCCTTTTAAAAGAAGAGGCTAATAATGGCTGTCAGTTAATGGATGTTTCTTCTGTAGCTCTGAATTTTCTATTACATTTATTACTTCGTGCTACTGTAGGTGATTACCTTAGATGTCTATAACACTATATGGCCTCATTATGAACTACAAAGTAAAAGGTGGGAATACCCTATAGAATAAGAGCAGCCTTATTATGTACTCGCATCATTAACTTTTATAGTTTTGGTTAACTTCTGTGGAGAATTTTCTCTAAGAAAGTTAAATTCAGCCAGAGTAAAGGCTATCAAAGGTTGTTGTTAATTTTCTTCTTCCACACCAGCCCGTGTTTGGGAGTTGCCCTATCGACTGGTTCTCTCCTTCCCTATAGGTGCGCAGCGAAAACCTCAGCCTCCTCTTACATTTGTCTCTGTGAATCAGTCAGAATAGAAATGCATTGAAAGTGGGAAAAGCTGTTGCGTGACTGTGATTTTTAGATGGGGCCCCTGGCAGAGGCTACCTCCAGGCTGCGGAGGGGCAGAGTGAGAAGTCCACTGCAGGACTCCTCTCTGGATCTCATTTTCACATAGCAGGGGTAGTATGGGGCCTGGATAGCATGTAGGTGAGGGTGTATTCCAATGCACCTGTTGTGTGAAAGAAAGAGAGAGAGAGAGAGAGAGAGAGAGAGAGAGGAAAAAAAAAAAAAGGTATTTATTTTAACACAATAATACACCTTCTAATTAAATAACTTCAAAGTTTGAAGGCAAAAATGTGTTAAAATGCTTTTTTCCCCCAAAACTATATTTGGAATCATTAGTATTGAAATGATAAACCAAGAAAATAAAAATTGAGACCTACATTAAATCAAACTGAATAAGAAGAATACAATGTTTGAACCACACATAATCAATATATTAAAATCGGAGAAAAGAGATATTTCTTTAAAAACAGTATTGCTATAATTAAGGAGATACAATATCATCTAATTCATAGTGAACAATAATAATAATAATGACAACAACAAAAAAGCCTGCATCTGTAAATAAACCGATCATCCCAAAATTGTATGCGTGCCGTTACATGTCATATATGTCAACAGTCAAACGGAAAATGTATTTCTGCTTAACCATTTCTACCAGAAGGGGGACCAGTCCGTCTGCCGTAGACGGAGAGTGGCCGACGGCGAGCTGAAGCAGAGGAGACGCCAGGGTGAGCAAGCCGACTTTGGGTTTAGAGTTCGACTCCGGATCCGGGGACCAGCAGATCCAGCATTCCGCATCTTGCCATGATCCCTAGGATTTTAATCATGCCTCTCTGTCTGTGTGTGAGTGCAGGCAGGCTGACAATGATTTCCTCAGTGATTACGTACAGAGCGAGTCCCTGCGGGGTAGGGGCCCCCTCTGGAGCCATCCTGATGGCTTTGGGGGCCTTGCTTCCATTTTCCATTATTATGTGGACTACCGGAGCGACAGCGCAGTCCAAGACCTTGCAGGTTTGTGATGAGGAGGGAGCTTCCATCTTCTCTCTGCTTCTTCATCCTCTTTTAAGAGCAATTTAGACGTAGACTTAGATCAGATTCCGAACCTAATTCATGATTAGCTGACTGGAGTGAGAAAAGGAAGAGTCTATAATAGTTTTGATGCTGTTAGGTGGATATGAAGTGAAAAGTGTAATTATCATTTTTCCTCCTTTTTTTTGGTTTTGTTGCAATTTTTTTTTTTGCACTCTCACAGGAGGCGTTTTGCTGATGTCTTTCTCACGCGGACGCATTTGAGATGAGATGCGAAAAGCAAATATTCCGCTTTTATTTCTAAACGAACATCATTCCTACACGCGTGTGTGTTTTCCCGGAGAATGGAAGCGCATGACGGGGATTACTATATTCGCACACTTTTCCCGATACCCAGCTCAACTAAATAGAGTCGTCTATACCGATCGGGGTAATTGGATTTTATAACATCCACCTACTCATCGCAAAATAACAGCAAACTCGTGTTTAGAGCGTACGGCAAGGGCTAAGTTGCATCTTTCTGTAATGGTAAAAAGGCAGCCGCGATTTTGGTCAGTGGAATTTAGAGAGACTACGTCTTTAGACTATCCCGTTTTACACAAATTATCAGACAGAAACTGAGCAACTTCAGCGTTTTCTATAGGATGTCGCGCCGCAAGCAAGCTAAACCAAGATCACTGAAAGGTAAGTGATAAGCCTATGTTTGGTGGCTCTCAGAACATTTAATTTTAAGGTTGATGACAAGTCTAGACGAGCATGAACTGAACTTCATCGCTCACTGAAATGTAACTGTCTTTTTTTTTTTTACGCATTTCGAAGTGTTCTTCCTGTTATGTTGCGCATGGGATCGACAGCATTTACGTACATGGCATCGGGGAAATGCTGGTCGGTTACAGTTCAGGCTGTATTGTAATGATATTTAAAGTGCAAGGGCAGGGCATGGATAATTTAGAGAGCAACAGTGCAGCGCAACGCTGGCAAACATCTGGATGTGTTAAAGACGCTCCTGGTCGGAACTTAAGCCGTCTGATGGAATGGGGTGCAGAGTCACGTGACCCCCCCTGTTGAGAAACTAAGGAGGAAACATTTTATATGTTGGGGTAAGGGAGGGTTGTGATATGTGTGTGCACAATAGTTAAAAGATAAATTAGTGATAGTGTTGAGTGCTAATTGGACACGTTCATTAAAAAGTTGTAAACATCTGGATTTGTCAGTGAAAGCTTGAAAACAAGTGAACTTTATGATGTTTCCCCCCCCCCCCCCAACATCAAATCTCAGTCACAACATGTCAGGACATAAACAGCAGACAATGTGTATGATTGTTGTTGCTTTTTTCCTTTTTTCTTTTGTTACTTTTTCTGTCTTTTTTGAAACAGTTAGACTGGTGGTAATTCGACTGTACATTTGTGTCTGAGTGTACATGTGCGTGAGAGGGGGGAGAGAGGGGGAGGGAGAGATAATTGAGTCAGAGCAACATGCATGAACACACGCGCGCGCACACGTATTCACACACTACTTTTCTCCGTAGCATTTGGTGGGGGAGCTGCTGGGGTTTGGAGGTTGAGCTCCAGTTCATCTGGCAGGCATTGTATTTTGCTCAGCAAATAATTGTCCACAATTTCACATTCCCAGCTTGTGGTCTGTGGACCCCTTTCTCTCTCCGCTTTCGTTCTCGGAAGTCTTCATCTCAAAGGAAGATTACATGGTCTGCGGTAGTACATTCATGCAGCCACCATTTTAAATCAATACCCAGGAGAGGGGGAAATGTGAGTGCATGCACATCTTAAAATTGTCACATTCTGTTTTCAGACAGGCACTGATCTTTTCACAATAAACAGCTCTATACATAGATCCCCTATTGTCTCAGACCAGATTGGCATTGCCTGCTTTTTTTGTTAGTTAGTGTGACAATTGCTATTCTCAAAAGACGCATCACTTAGATATAATCGTCACCTGCAAGCATGCCTACATGCTACAAGTGTGTGTGTGTGTGTACGTGTATGTGTGTGTGTGTGTGTGTGTGTGTGTGTGTGTGTGAATTCAGAAGAACATCTGTCAAGATTTGTGTACGTCTATGTGTGCGAGCGAGAGGGAAAGACGGTGAGCAAATCAGTATGCAAATGAAGTCAGAGTGATGACATTGTTTGTTTTGTTATTGTCAGTAAAATTTAAATTGGAAAAATGTGGTGCACAAAACACCCCGACTTTTATGTCCTCATACCAATTGCTGAAGCGGAGCAAAAATGCAGATACGTCATAGATATTTCCCTGTTTTGGATCAGACCCAAGGAAGGCCAAGCAGATGTTATTTATTGTTCTTTGTCTATCTCTTTCCTCAGGGACAGAGATACACTTATACAGATGTCCACAATAACTTTCCTTGTCGTTTAAAAAAAAAAAAAAATAGTTACTTGACACTGTATTCTCAACTATTGTTTGCAGAAGACAGGAATTGCTATTTTATTTGTAACTTAAAAAAAAATATATATTTTGTTGACACAAAAGTGGCGTCTCTAAATTTGTATGTGTCCTCATGTGCGTGCACGTGTGTGAGCCTGTGTCTGCATGTACTGGATGTTTTCACGAACACTTTTAGACGTTGTCGTCGGCTCACTTCAAGGCAGTGGTCAATGTGGACGGTGCTTTTTTTGCGGAGAAAGAACACTTTGTTCTGCGGGAGGGGAGAATAAAGAAAAGGTGCCAATGGAACATGGGAGGGAAGGTAGAAAACGAGCATCTTGTGCAACGTTTTAGGGTCTGGTGTGGATAGTAGAGACATGGAGTGTATGCAGAGGAGATGAGAAAATAATGCTGTGACAGTTGGCACTCTTTTTTTCCCTTGTGTACCCCAACACACCCACTTCCTCCGTATTGGCTGCTTGTGGGAGTCAGAGGTTATGTTTTTGGTCCCATCGAGGAAAAGGGCAACATTACAAGTCCCGTTTCAATTAAGTCTGAGAGACAGATCCGGCTACGTTATTGCTTGGGGGAATAAATGGCACAGGACAAGACCATACATCATTCGCTTATATGCAAACACTTCACCCTAGCCACTGACATTTACTCAATCCTGAGCCTTCTACATTTCTCAACTGTAGGCACATTGTAATTTTGTTTTGATGTGCAGAGGCTTTGGGTCAGCACATTGCCTCAGTCAGTGGTGAGCAGCAAGGAAGGAGGATCTCACTCCAAATCCTGCATGTAGTGTGTGATGACTGCCACGTTGCCTGTCCTACAGCACTTCCTGGATAATGTGAGGCTGGGTTGATATTTTCATTTGGAGCACAAATGACAGTCTCAAGCCTGATGTGTTTATTGGCTGAGGAGGAAGTTTCCAGGTCTGTCATCCGCATGTATAAATATATTTTCTGCGCCATTTACTTTAAGTATAGAGGTTGTCAAGAAATCAGCACTGTGTCATGTACACCTTAAATATTTGATGTTTTTGAGGAGCTGCAATTTGTCGCCACATGAGTGGTTGGCTATACATGAAAGGAAATATTATTTTACACTTTAAATATAAACCCTCCATGTTGATTTATGAAATCTGTGAAGGGCCTATTAAAAAATAAAGTTTACGCAAGTCTGTTTTACGTTACAATTCCTCTGCTCAGACATAAATAGATCAGACTAAAACTTTGAAATTAAAATATGACCCATCAAGAAAAATAAAAAATAAAAATGAAACCCATCCCTTTTCATAATTTCTGATTTTCTTTTTGGAGAAAAGAAACTTGACCGTGTCCGTTTTGCCAAGCGATACATAACCACTCCCCCTTTCACTCTTTATAAGCACAGGCCTGTGTAACTAAAAAGTATTTTTGTCAGAAGAACTACCCAAAAAAACCTAATTTAACTCTTAATTTTAAATACACACTATATTCAGTATGTTGATTAATAAATGTAATAAAGGCATCTTAATAATTTAGACAAATTAAAACCCAGAAACGTATTGCATCTATTTTTTCTCCCCTGTTAAAATGTCTATTAATGGTTGCGTCATTCTTAGTTTATTGGAAGCTGCAGTATTCCAGTCTGTTCACAATTAATGATCTGTGGCATAACACCCATTAACACTTTTCTAATGTGACACAAAAATATGGTTAGTATTATCATTAAGGAAATTATGATGGAGCCGTGGAAAAATCCCATTAGCACGGCTGTCAGTGCTCTTGACATGCCGCTCAGTGTGTTGGACCGGGTGTCGCGGGAGCTGGCCGATATCTCTTCTTACTCCATGGCATGTGTCTCTCTTGTTGTCATAGATTGTCTGCCACATGGAGAAACAGTTCTGATTCAGAGACGATGATTGATTTCCACCACTGCTGCAAATGAAATGATATGTTACCCGGCTTATTTGCATCCGTCTCATCTTCCTGTATGAATAGCATTCATATTTTTTGGAAGCATAATAATTGTATGATGAGATTATTGATTTGTTACTTTTTTTATATTGCCATTAGTGTAGTTAATTTATTTTTCTCTTATTTGCTTACAGTATATTGCAATATATGCAGGATTAAAAAATGTATGCAGCGTGATTAACATGCTCCTCTATTGCAAATTATTTATGACACTAATCACCAGTTCAAATAATGCTCATTAAGAAAGTTATTCATGTGCAGTGTGTGTCCTCCTCCCTCCCTTCCCAGCCCTAATTGAGGAGGGTTGACCTCTTGACCCGAGCTAAATTGAGTTGTAGTCCCTGTGGCGAGCGTCTCCTTCCCGGTCAGTCAGGGCGGATTACACAGCCATTGTGTTCGGCACTGTATCGTCCAAGCTGGCTGTAACCAAGCAGATGAGTCAAGCATATCCAGGAACACACTCAGGGCTTTTTTTTAATGTCTGAGAAGTGCTGCGAGATAGGCACACGCAAATACGTGGCGATCCACAAACAAAAGCACAAGAATGTACAGTAATTATACACACATTTGTGTGCATGTACGCACTCTTCGCTCTGTTCTCTTACACAGCAGGAATTCATTTGATGGATTACGAAAGGTCCAAGCTGCTGAGAGTTTGTCATGTTTTGCCTATTCATGTCTATTAAATCATTAGTTGTATGCAGTTGTGATGTATCATTGGCTGTGCATGTTGTGATCGATCTGTTTGTTTTTATTAGATTTGTATTATTTAGTTTTTTTACTTTGCGATTTGTTTTTTTGCTTCCCTAGCTGTAGAAAATTAATTCATCCCTAAAAAGGAAATGTTCGTCTAGGGGATTGTCACTCTCGATATAATGACAGTAACTCTGCGTTCATTTTTTTGTGTGTGGCCAGTGTGTTAATTAGTGGCCTTTAATGCTGTGCCACTTGTTGTGGGATTACGTCTTTCCTGCTCCGCGTTTTGAAAATCAAAGGAGCAGTGCTGAAATGGTCCCATGTGTGTTTGGTATTGTATCAACAAAACCTAGCAGCATGATTACAGTTTGTCACTGACTGAGTGATACACCGTACCTTGTCAAACATTAATTAACTGATAGCAGTGTTGCATTAACGACAATATGGACTGAGTTTTATTCACTTGAAGTCATTGTCATTAAGAAGTGATCATGGGCTTTAGAGCCTTTTAATTAAAACTGTCCAGCTATTTGTAATTGCGCTGTACTGTTATGATTGTTGATCAAATGTCCAGCCAGTATGAAACATCACAGGAGTCTGCCCTTACTTGGCAGCTCACCCTCCATGATCGCTCCTAGGTAGCTATTAATTATCTAGAAAACGGGTGCAAATGAGAGAAGTCTCTGCACTGTGATGGAAGTTGTTTACTTTAAATGACAAAACTTTTAATAAGTTCACAGTGGTGACAAATCATCGCAAACTGCCGTAATGTTTAAGTTCTTATGGCATTGTTAAATAGAATTTTCTGCCTGAACTCCCTCATCTCACCAACGGGGACGGTAATCAAAACAAAAACTCCAGCTCCCTCCACCAATCTCTGATAGAACCATGGGGGATTTATTAGGACCCCCGTCCCTAGCCCATTTAAATGATCCTAGATGCAAGGCGCTCAACAGTGCTGGAGAAACTCATTAAACTCTCAGGGCGTCAGTCACTAAGGCCTCCTTTAACAGGACAAGGTTTCTGTGTTGGCTGATACAGTCCTTTTTGGTGGCTCCGAGGGATGTAACTCCACGGTGTCCAACAATGTCTATTCCATCACTTTTAATTGTTTTAGCTAATTAATTGCCATAGCCATGAACGTTTGTTTAGCATATTTTCTGTGTACATCAATTCTTATAGTTACTACGGTAAATATATCCGATCGGAGACATTCTTAAATGTACGTATTGAGTGAATGGTGGCATTTCTTTATAAAGGTTTTTTTTAATATATAAAAGCTTCTCACAGGAATACCTTTTTTGGAATTCAGTTTTGGCTGGACAAGGCCTGACAGCGAAACATAGTTGCTCCGTCGTTTGCAATCTTCATAAGAAACAGCTCGACACTTTCCTTTTCACTGAGGTTTGACACCCTGCTTGACACTGACTCTTGCTCCCCTGAGGGGGCTTCTGCCACCATAGGATCCTGCCTTAATTATGCAAAGTACAGGATATTTTGTGCGATTTTAAAAGTGCGCCAGTTTCTGCTTTGGCAGTCACTGCCACACTCCCCTACTGGGAGGTCCTGTCAGACTCCCCCTTCCTCTTTGCCCAGGAAAATGAAAGGCTAGAAAGAAAAGACATAATGGAGAATGCATTTCAACTGCAGGGGTGGAACGCAGAGGCGTAAGAAGTCCTCAGTGAGACCCTCATTTTACATGGAACAGGTGGGAGACTCTTTTGTTCTCTTCCCGCTGTTAAAATCCATTTCATTTCTTGTACTTGACATGCCACAAGGAACTCTCACCAGTTCCAAAAAGGCTCCAATGTAAAAGGTTCTTACCTTTTACTAAACAGAAGCAGTGTTTTTCAAGGCCATGCTGTTTTGAAAAAAGTCCAAAAGGGTTTAGTTGCCATGCGCCTAATGAGCGGATTTCAGTTTCGATCAAGCTGTCACTATTTTGTCAGCCATCCTGTTTAAAAGAAAAAGCACTTTGCAGCCTGTTGTTATGACACGTAATGTGAATATGTATTCATTATTTGTTTTCTTTGCATTTACGTTTGAATTACAGTCAGCTTTTTTAGAAGGTCCATATTTATAAGGGAATCTACAAATTTTTCTTTTTTATACCCACCTAATTAGCCTAGCCGAGGCGGCACTATACAACCTTCTTACTAATGCAGTCATCAAGGTGTTTTTTTTACTTGGTCACTGTTGATGTTGGGAGGACGTTTCATGGGAGACGTTCATAATTCATCACGTCATTACCCAGTCCAATATGTTATTTACGTGGGTGGCTGTTTGCCTTGTTGCCAAACCTCATACATATGAAAGGCTTGTGTGGATTCCCAAACCACAGGTTGAGCTGTCGAAAGCTGTTGAAATCTCTTGGAGTTTCCATACAGAAAATCTCAATAGTAAATAATAAAAAAGAAGGAAATCTCAATGTGTCTAACTTGTTTTTCACAGTTAACTGTTTCTTTCCCTCTTTTTCTCCCCCTTCTCTTTTTCTGGCAGTAGAAGACAATGTGACAGAGGACCAGCACAGTCCTGGGCAGACTGCCATTCCAAGCGGTAATGCTCCATTTCATATTTCATCATTTTGGGTTGGAAAATGGATCATGTGTCTGTGTGCGTGTCTGTCTGTAAAATCTTTGCTGGGTTCAGAATGATACAAACTATGTATTTCCTGTTTTTTGAGGTTTTTCCCACTGTAAACGGCATGGTTGCATGTGTCTGTATACAAGAAAGGGCAGAGCGGTGCAGCTCTTCTTTTGTTTTTGTGTTTGCGTGCATGCATGCATACATGCAGGTGTGCTTATAGCTGTCCTTGTGTTTCTGTGTGTTCCTGCTGTTTTTTTAGACTCTTTGTTTCCCAACCGTCTGTATGATGTAGAATAGAGCTACCCAGATGAATGTGTCCTGTCTCCACGCGTGCCATTCACAGTGGCCCTCCAGGAATGGAGCGGTAATTCAGGTCAGGCTAGCAGAAAGCCCCCTATGAATGAAGCCTGCTCCTGATGCACCACACTGTATATTTTCATTTCATTTGTCTCTGGTAAAGGTTAAGTCTCAGGCGTGGTTATTTTAAACCTGATATGGATGGTTTTGCCCAGCAGGCTGGGGACCCTGGATACTCTTAGGCTGCCACATTAGTCCAGCATTTACCCATAGCTTTCTGAGTGCTCCTGTGCAAAATACAGGAGCATGTACCACTAAAATAAGTCTGGGCTTTTCATAGAAGCTCATGACCTCGGTAATATTGTTTCAGTTTTTTGTTTGGGATCTCTCTGCAAACCTACACTTTAGCAAGCTTTTAGAGATGGAGATTCTTCAGTTGCAGCACATTTAAATGGAAACGGGCCTCCGACATCTTGCAGTTTGGCAACTTTGGTTGCCATCCTTCCCTCTTGTGTGTTTCAGATACACCTTTTTAGTGTGCAATTGATCAGATATGCCAGTAAACATCTTCGCAACATTTTTGTTCATCTCTGGGAAAATGCCGATATCTACCTGCCGCCGAGTTAATGTGTATTGATAGGTATTGGTGGGTGGCTCTGTGGCTTCCTTTGCCCCTCTAACCCCAGCTCAAGGGATGAAGGACTGGGCATAAAAGGCAGACTTGCCTCGGAGACCTCCTGTCATCCAGAGTCAAAGTAGAGCTAATGAGTGTGCCTGATTACAACGACCCCCTCAGACACACGAATCTCCCCTCTCCCCGTCCTTCCACCGCCTCCATCTCCAGAGTGAGGGGAGACAGCCGCCACATGATCGATGTCTGCCTGTGGAGAAATCAGGAGGGCGCACAAATTAATTTCTCACTTTCCTCATTTGACTTCGTCTGAGTGATTTATTTTTTAACCCCCGCTCAGGATGCAGCTTGACAAATGGTCAATGAGAAAAGTGTTGTTTGTGGCGGTAAACTTTTAAGATACTGGGAGATTTCTTTTGCTTTTTCGCCAATTATTATTCTCCTCCAACTTTTGTCTTTATCGTAACAGCAGTAGTTCAATCTCCCGGTGAAACCACCTTTTTAAAGTCAAATTGAGAAGCGGTAGAAAAGCTTACCTGCCTTTCATGCATTTGCCACTTTGACGGACACGGCCACAATAGCCATTAGACTCCTGACAAGCCAAGGGCTTAATCAGACATGGTGTCAAGATCTGCCTCATAAGTAGACCCCCAGTTGTGCTCTTCTGTGACTCTGCAAGTGTTCTGCAGGCCCTGCATCCTATTTCTCATTCATGTTTGATATGTAGCAAAGGCAAAGGAGAAATGCTAACAAAAGAGGCCCTCTAAAAGATAGACAGTATTATGCATAGTATAGAGGGGCAGGAACAGTGTGATATCTGAGATTTAATGAGGCAGTGCGCTTTTTTTACCCAGAGAGTGTCGAGCAGGCTTAAGATCTGCAGCTTGGCTTTACCACTGCGCTGCCTGTGTGTAATTATAACCACATGCTCCGTGCTTTTTCTTCTCTCTTATATATACACATCCCTTTCTTTCTTTTTTGCTCTCGGCTATGTCAGATTGAGGCTGTTTTTTTTTTTTTTGGAAGAGGGTGTCAGCTCTGTCAAAGTGGAGTGGACTGAGGCAAATGGAAGTGTTCTAGAGATCTGAAGGGGTGTCTGGGTGGCAAGGTGCCGTAGTGTAGTGTAGAGTAGTGGTGCGGTGCCTGGCTCCGGCTGAGTCTGCCCACAGATCAATGTACTGCAGGGCTCACTACAGCAGGAAGAGGAAAGGACTCTTTCACTCCACCACTTCAGAAAATCATATTCTCTATTATTCATTTCCTTTGATGTTTTACTGCACTAATGGCATAGCAAGGCACTCCGTTCAATAGTATCACTCCCAGAGAGAGAGAGAGAGAGAGAGAGAGAGAGAGAGAGAGAGAGAGAGAGAGAGAGAGAGAGAGAGAGAGAGAGAGAGAGAGAGAGAGAGAGAGAGAGAGAGAGAGAGAGAGAGAGAGAGAGAGAGAGAGAGAGAGAGAGAGAGATTCAAATGTTGTTTCTCGATCAACGGCTTTGATTTATTTTGTTGTAGATGTTTTAATGGTGGATGATGCCGTCTGCATACCTGTGATTGCAGGTGCTGCTTCCTTCATGTGGTGCTCTCCGTGTTGTCGTCATTGTTTGTTCTCACTCACTCCTACAATAAAACCTTTTCTCTCTCTCTCTGTGCTACTCTTAATCTTTATCTCAGCATGCATCATAAAATGTTCAGAAATATACTGGGGGTTTTTTTCTCCTTCTTCTGTAACATATAACAAGGTAGGAAACATTTGTCATTGCTTTGAGCTTGTAATGGGTTTAGCTTTGTGAGAGAAAAAGCTTTCGACAAACAGCATCTAGTTTTGAATGCAACCTAATATTAAATAGCAATTAGTCCTTAATATGAATCGGAGGTACTTGAAGGAGATAACTCAACTCAAATTGCACCGCACCGACCATATGAACACAGAACCCCCCCCCCCCCCCCCCCCCCCCCCCCATGCAAATTCTTGAGGATCGTTAACAATCTGGCAAGTGTCAAGCGCACAGACACACGTTGTCGGATCATGACTATCTTTAATGATGGGGGATCAGTGGATGTGACGGTCTAAGTGGAGAGCCCCAAATCCCATCCACACAGAGGAGGATACACTCGGAGGCACATGTGGCATTAGAATGTAGTGTGACCTATATATGGCGGGTGCTCTGCAAAAGTTTTAGATTTTTAAATAATGAGGTGCCGGCAACCGTGTGAAGGTTATTCAATCTTAATGTCCTCCTATTTCTGACAGCCTCCCTCACTCTGATAAAGGAGCGCACTCACCTTTGATCAGGCCCGCCAACATGTGTCGACAGAAGCTGCTTGCTGGTTAAAATAAATTCTTAATTCGAACTTGGGGGTGGGTGGTTGTATGGCGGGTTGCTGGGGAGGGGGCATCATAGAGCCAGGATCTCTGGGAAATGACGGGGAAATGAGGAGTTGGGTGAGCTGGTAATGATGTTTTCGAAAACCGAGGTCTTTCATTGCACAACGAAAGAGTCGGGCTAAACCCTAATGGAGCTAGACATACTGTATCCACAGGCAAGTAAGAACGTAGCCCTCAGTGATTTCACGCTTTCCGTGCTCAGTGTTATGGGGCTGGATTTAAATGAATTTCAGTTCAAACATTAACATCTATCACATGTTGCATTTCAAAAATGGCTTAGTACCCAACAACAACTTTTCGATGTTTCATTTCCTTGTCCTAAGCGCTCAATATTTAATTTTTAACCTTAGTGTCGGACATAAAATCTCCAGCGAGGTCGAAATCAGAGTTCAGCTTTTAGATAATAAGTCCATTCAGTTCAGGCTCTGCAGCTCGGCCATGCTCTTCGTTTTTTTCCCCCCTTTCTTGCTTTGGGTATGCTGTTGTTCATGCCCTTCCTCCTCTCCCTGTGGTGTCTCCACCTATCTCAGTGTGTGGGCCAGACAGTGGGGTGACGAGTTGCTTCCCTGCTAGGGACCACGGGTCCCTGGTGGGGCTGAGGGAGCAGAGAAGAGAATATCAATTAAAAGGTTATAAATATTTAAGAGCAGAAATATTCAATAATATAAGGGTGGGGGGTCCAGGGGACTCTTCAACTCACAAGATGAAAGTTGTGGCATGATAAATGTCACTAGGCACCATAAGAGACAGTGTGTGTCTGATGGATGGACTCGGACTCAGACAGATATTACATGGCTATAAAGATGTCAATCACCATCATCAGATATCCACATTTTACTAATACAAAACTAATGCGGTTTTAGTTCTATAAAGATTAAAGATGTGTCCTTTCAGTCGGATCTTCATCATATTCCCCAAAGGAATAATTCCTCAGTCTGAGCTACGATCATCTTACTTCGAGCTGACCTTATCAGAATATGGATCAGCGGTCCCTCATGTCTTTACCTGCCATACCAACATTGTCAAGCTGATTAACTAAATTAACAAGGACGTCAGGCATAATGAAAAATTCTCAATATGCCACGCATCTTTCCCTCATATTCCATATGTGATTGTCAGCCATTCCAAGCATGCTGGTATTGATCTGCTGTCCAGCCTGTAGAGACTGGTAGAAGAGGATGTCCTGATCTGATGGATTACTGTATGAGGCCCAGAGGCACAGGAACCTCAGTATTGACGTGGCTCTTTAATCCCAGGGTTGGACGTGACCTTGTCGTGTCAAGCCCCCTCCCCGCTCATACTTCCCCCAAACCCCCCCCCCCCAAACGTGTAGTAGTTTACACTTCCAGCACCGCATCACAGTGGTGCACCGGAGGTCACTCGGCTCGAGCGAGAGCACTGACCCAGCTTGGATTCACTGGAAGTTGCAGCTGAAACTTGTCAGTCGGAACAAGAGAAAACAAGCAAGGGAAAAACTCAGAAATGCAATAAGGTCTTTTGGGTTTTAATCTGATAAATGTCCCTGAAAGAATGTGTGAAGAAAACCTAATATGAACAATAGCATAAAAGGCATCTGCATTCTGCGCTGGATAAATGCATTTTCTTTTATTGCAGATAAAACTTAAAATGCTTAAATGTAGCCATCAATTGTTTTTTTCTGACAGGACTGAGCTGTAATATTAGAGAAATTAATGATTCATAAAGGTCGCTGGAAAAGGAAATATCAAAGTGTTAACCTCCTTCACAGGCACCTTGTAAAAAGAAAAGTGCATATTGTGAATTCTGTGTCTGTGGATGAATCATCATTAGTCTATATTGTGTGGCTTTTGGCCTCAGTCAGAAGTGTTTCCCCCCCGGAGCAAGAAAGGCCTGCATCTGTGAGGATTGGGTTGGGATTTTCATTTTCTTGAAACACCTTCTGTTCTGTTCTGCATGGTCCCACTGGGGACCACAGTGCAGATATTTTTAGAGGGCATGTTCCGAGAGCCTCAGTCGCCAAGAGGGAAGGACAATGGAGGGTGTGATGTTACATCAATACTTGGCGCAAGTGGGGGAAAGAAAAAATCCTGGGTGGCCTTGATGAGTTCTGGAACGTCTTTCCTCAAGGAATTTCACCGTTTTAAGAGCACCCTACTAAAGGAGGACTTAAAATGGCCGCCTTCTGCGTATAGACACCCGGTTAATATACCCACACCTGCGCGCATCGTTACAACACGCGCCTTTTCCTCAAGCACTGTTATCTGTCTGTTAGGCGAAAACAAAACAAGCTTCTTCCTACCATTCCCCTCCGGAGTTTCAGGACAAGCTGAGGAACACTTGCATGAGTAGGGCTTAAAATGGCTGCCAGTGGAGTGCAAGGGCTTTTCTCCCCCCACAAAGCTTAAACCAGGGTGACATGATTGTTTGATTGTAAGTATGGCTTTTTAATCAGTCTTATTGTGAAGTGTAATGGTCACAGCAGGGGAGAAAGAGGGCTGCAGGCCATGTTGCCTATTTATAAGATGCTGTAGCAAGCCTGATTTACTATCCTTCTGAGTGAAGATGTTTATGGTGCGCTGTGAGTGAACAATGCAAGGTTTGATTTGTTTTCCGAATATTCAAGCATCATGTGAAGAACTTCAGATTATCTTGAAATATGATTCCTAGTCCTGGTTCAGTCAGTCGCCCACCCCTGGCACTGCTGCAGCACAAAGCCAACAAGAGACAAAACTGCAGATGGATTGAAGAATATTGATGTGTGCGACCCGCGGCTGCCTGCGAGCAAGGCTGAATAATTTAGGGAAGTGTGTCGTGACGACAGCCTAACACACACCAATCTCATTTTTTGTGTGTCTTACTGTGCTACGCTCCATACATCCACTGTTCTGGCCTAGATGTCTGGGTAATGTGGCAAGGTCCGTCTCCTTTGATAGACGCTGACTGATGCAATTTAGCTCTTACTGGCAGGATTTCATATTTCTTTGGTCGAGCCAAAACTGCAATCCAGGATTTATTAACTACACATATTCCCATCAGTCTAGTTTCATATACTGAAGTTTTGCTTGGGTGAAGCAGGGCAAACACAACGTAAAACCATTTCTAATAACAGAGGTGTGTGTGCATGTGTGTATTAGATTAGTGTGTGTGGAAGCATCGTGCCAGTGTGTGCCTGTATATCTCTCACCCTCACCTGCCCAACACTTCTGTTATGGCATGAGTGGTTGAGTTACAGCGGCCCAAATTGAACCTGCATTTTTATTACAGCTTTTATTATTGTTTTTATTAAATCCAGAGTCTAGAAATCCATTTTATTGTCACCCAGAGGAAGCTGTAGTACCTCACTGTGTGGGTCACCCCTCTGACTATGTGGTGCTGTCATTTCCTGTGGCTCGGCAGATCCAGAGTGCGCCCTCGAGAGGGCGGCGGAGGATGGTGAGACCGGGCGTCTGAGGAAGAGGCTGCTCTCTCCAGAGGAAGGAGAAGAGGGAGAAGAGGACGACGAGGAGCCTGCGCTGCACAGCTGCGACAGCTGCCGGCAGGTGTTCGAGTCGCTGAGCGATCTCACCGAACACAAGATTAATCAATGCCAGCTGACAGGTAAACAACGTTCAGCCCACCGAGCCTCCCCTCCACTCTGCCACTCAGCTCTTCTCCCACTCCCACTCTCGCTCTATGCCTTCACCAGAGAATATGCCACACTATGTGTGTTAGTACACTGCACCAAGGGGAGCATAACACCAGACTACCAGTTTCCTTGGTAGATATCCAGCAACACAGATAGGCCTCACACACATAGCATATTATTTATACGTGCTGTACATCAATATCTAGAGGCGTGACATACAAATAGGCCTCCATGTGTCCTTACAATACATCACTGTAGGCTACATTATGTGTATTTATAGTATGTGCATTGTGTCCTTGCCTGTTTCAGTGTAACATTGTATACAGCTCTATACTAATTCTAACATTTCACTCGAGTGTAACATGTGGCTATGAGATCCCACAGTAACCAGACCACCAACTGGAAACAGATCTTCACTCCAGGAAAGTCCCTCAGCTGGTCCCAATGCTAGCTAGCTGCAGTAGTAATACCTAGTGGGACTGAAAGAGAAGGATGCCATTGGCAGACTGTGTCATTGACCTGTTGATGGATGTAGAGGGCTATAAATACCCTGACAAGGTGGCAGACAGAACTAATGATGTGAACTGATGGTTTCCATGTGCTTCTCCTGGACTTGCTGTCCTCCTTTACACGTCCTGATGGACCCCCATTCAGAAACACCACCTGACACACATTTTCCAATGTTGCATATGGGCATAGACCTTTTGCCTATCCATGTTGTTTAGAAACAGAATACGAACAGGCTAACATGTAACAATCCTACCATTTATCATTTCAAAGCAAAGTCAAAACCCTGTTCATGAGAAAGCTAGCAAAGTCTCTTTTCTGTTTACATTCAAGTACAGTTTGGTTTCATATTTTACAACCCACAATCAGCAAGCCACAAATTATAGGGTAGATATCCCACGAGTTTTACAAAGATTTTCCATTAACTGTAAGATGGTCAAACAAACCAAGTCCAGTGTTTGTTTGTCTTTGTGTGTCTGTATATAAATGTGCATTCGTCCTATCTTGATGTTAATCTAAGCAGAGATTCACGCATGTTCTTAGTTAGAGGGACTTTGTATGTGCAGGGATGCTTGTTTACATGCATGTGTTCCTCGAGTGTGCTCATGTGTGTGCAAATTCAAAGTGACTCTCAGGCGACTCAAGGTGTGAAAATCAATGCACTGTTCACTTTCACATTACTGTCATCCAACAAAAGCATTCATTGGTTTGAACGAAACTAAGTGCAGAACCTCCTGTCACCCTTTTGTCAATGTAACACCTAATTCCATTAAGTCAGCTCAGAATTGTGGACAGTTTGTGGAAGCTACAAAATAAAAAACACACATTCTCTTTTAAATTATACTCTTTTTGTTTTTGTAATTCTGGAGATAATCTGTAATATTCTAAAAGTATTTGATTCGGGGGCAGGCCTTTTATGTTCAGCTCCGCTGTAATGTGGTCATAACTGACTCAGCCATATTTTTTCAATAATTAAGCCTGGCTTTTATAAATGTCAATCTTACGGACAAATAACTCTTAATTGCTCAATGATGAAAAAAACACAGTTTGGATAAGAGCCCCCGTGGAAACCAAACAAAAGAATCTAATTGTCATTAGGGTATTGTGATTGCGCAGAAACACTCTATTAGTATTCAAACACAGTGGGAGAAAAGAAACTTCTAGATGGCATACTAAGTACTTTGAATGTGTGTGTGTGTGTGTGTGTGTGTGTGTGTGTGTGTGTGTGTGTGTGTGTGAGTGTGTTTGTGTATTCTCTGGAATATGGGAGGAGATTTCCTATGTGGCATTATGTAGACATCCATGACCAATTAATCTGCCTTACATCAAGTCTCTACTCACAGATGGATCCTTTATTAGAACCATTTTCTAATCAACAACCAGCACCTGCTAAACTCTCCATTTTTTATAATTTCAAATGTTTTACTTTTGGTAAACAAATTGCAGAGCTTGACTGGAAGCAATCCACATATGGAGATTTGCTTGCTGTTCCCTGACAGAACTTACTTCTCTCCCCCCCCCCCCCCCCCCCCCCAGCTGATATCCCATAAGCCTATACAGTGTATTACCAGACCCTAACATACAAACGCATAAATGCACTACCTTACGTGTTTATTCTGGTTCTAACTATACTTTGCGTCCATGTTCTAATGTAAAACGCAAGTTTCGCCACCGGAGTGACACAACACAGACTGAATAAAGTCTTAACAGATACTAGCTGCATGTCGACCACGCCCGATGGACAGAGAGAAAAGAGAAAGATGTTGCATGTCACTGCGATCAATGGCGGCCATTGTCTCCCCCCCCCCCCCCTGGCAGAGGTATAACACCTTTCCATGCACTTAAGCCGTGACCACTGCAGTGCGCTAAGGGAGCGCATGGGTATGGATTGCCTCGTGTCCCTGATGCGATCGGTGCTATTGATCGCGCTAATGCTGGACTGCGGAGGAAGGCGAGAGTCTGAGAAGGGGAGCGAGGGAGAAAGAGGGAGATGGGGAGAGAGAAGGGAGAGAGAGAGAGAGAGAGTGCTGCAGGAATGCGTCCCCAGGGAGCCCGTCTTGGGCTGGGGCAGGGCTTCAGGAATGTTCCCCAGGAGATCCCAGTGAAGGCTAGGGCAGGGCTGGAAGAATGCTCCTCTAGAGAGTTGAGAGTGGAGGCTGGCTGGGGCAGGGCTAGAGGAATGTTCCCCCAGAGCACCCCTTTAACTCTGGAGCAGAAGTGGAGGGGCTCCACGGGGGGAGAGCGCTCCCCCGTCCACCCTCCGGCTCCAGGATGGCTGCGGATCAGGTTTCCGTGTGGGGATCAGCATCCTGCCGACAGGGCTTTAGGCTGCCCTGGGGAGGAGACAGGAGGCTGGAGGCACTGCTATTCCATAGGCCTTTCCAAACACACTTCACAAATGCTTTGTCTCACTGTCTCACTGTATTGTCTGTGCACCCTTGTATTGTTACTGATCCTTCATGGAGAAAGAGAAACAGTGTCTACAGTTTGACTTTTGTTCTAAGTTGGCACAAGACACGTTCATCTGCTAGATATGAGATTGCAATTGTAAGAAAGGAAACATGCCCTCAGACCTACTTGCCAACGTTGCTCCTCAGCTCATTTCAAGTTGTGTTTACTAGCTAGCCCACACTGTAAATAAAAATAACACATCTAGCTCCGAGTTTAATTCAAAAGATTGCATTTTCACAAAGCCTTCCTCTATCCGTTCTCCAATACCTTGTCTCTGAAGGTATTTGAATAGGCCAGTGCACACATGAGCTGTCAGCCTGGTGGCCATTCTTTCATTACGAGTCCAGCTCCCTTGAGCAACACCTTTTCTTGTGTCCTTCACTAGAGGAGGGGCATGGCTGCTCCCCCCAGAGAGATCCGTGCCCTGCTATTTTAACCCTCTGTGAGATGACCTTTTTAATAAGTGTCTTTCTCTGTTTTCCTGCCGGCCACTGTGCGAGCAAACAGAGCATGTCTTCTGCTTCCCTCAGATAAAGGAATCAATCAGAGAGGGTGCAACAGAGAAAGAGGGAGCGATAACTGGGCCATATATGGATTTATATTATGTAGATTTCCCCTTTCTTCTTCCCTGTAGACATAGCAAAATGCACTCAGCTTCAATAAAATACATTTCAGATTTATGAGAAAAATACAAATGAAATATTAATACTCTGAAAAACAATAAGATCCCCCCCCCCACAATGAAGAGGATGATAATATGATAGAAATACTTTAGACACATTTCTAATATGAAGTCTCCGTTTGCGACGTTGAACCAGACACTTTTTAAAACCCACTGATATATGTTTCCCCTTTCCCATGCTCAACCAAAACATGTTTGTTTGAAGTTGTTTGAATTCATTTACATCAAGTCATTGGGTCAGCAGCATGGAAACATTCAGTAATACCCTCAACTATGAACAGGCTCCTGGCAGTGCATGTTTTCTACTAACTGTTTCCAACAGTCTCCTATTGGTTGTACTGGGGTTTTTTTTCGACTAACTTTGTGTATTGATCCAACAGCTGCTTTGTGGCTGCCAAGAAGAATGTGCTAGACTGCAAAGACTTTATTTGCTTCAAAAGGGCTCACATAAGAGGAAAGCGACATGAGCAAGACCTGATTAGCTGAACTCTGAGCCACTGCCGTTCATCAGAAATTCTGCTGTGTTTTTGCCGGGGAGTCTTGCGACATCCTGGTACAAAGAGCAGCACACTGATTACAAGGCTTTGAAAGGAGGAGAGGCGGTCAGGGGAGAATAGCTACTTCTGGCACAACGCAGCCACTGAAAAGAGACCTCATGCTAGAGTGAGCTCTCAGAATTGGGCTTGAGTCTTTCCTGTGTGTATGTGTTTGTGTGGGGGGCATGTTTTACGTGAGTGTCTATGGGAGAAAGAGAACTAGGTAGAGACAGGAAGAGAGGCAGAGAAAGAAAGGGAGTATTAAAGTAGATGTTTGACTCCACGGCGTAGCTTCCCTGTGCGTTTTCTCTCTGTGCGACAGTGCCAGTAACGTTAACAGGAGTGTCATTAGGAATTCAAAGCATATGCCCTCGTGAGGACGCCCTCTTTCTCTCTCCCCAGTGCTTCACACCGCACACATTATGCACTGTATAAAGTATTTATTGGTCTTTGTCAGACGAGGACTGCATTTTATGCAGAAAAACAATCAAAATATGAATAGAGGAGCCTGCGTTATACGCTTGTGTTTGTGTGTTCATGGCAGAGATGACGATGGCCAGCACTGCAACTCCCTCATATTCATATCCCCCTCAATCGAAAACACTCCGTCTCTCATGTACTTGCTTGCTCAATCCGTCATCCGCTTAGGCATGCAAACACACACACACACACACACACACACACACACACACACACACAGACACATGCTCCCTCACAGCACCTGCGTGCTTGTACTTTGCATTTTAGACGACACATAATTCTTTGCCCAAAACGCATGCTGTGACTTCATTCAGTTGACCTCTTTCTTAAGTAGGTAGCCACAATAGCAGGGGTGACGTGGACAAAACAGAGATAATCTCATGTACTCACCTGAAACTACAAGAACTGACTATAAACACTATATCAACGACACTCTTGTTATTTCCCACTCTACTGGCATCCCTTTGAAACTACTGACTTCAAAGACCAAAGACCTGGCCAAGGAGCGGTTGTCTCGGTATCTCTTGCTCTCTTCATCTCTCCCTGGCCCTGGCTCTGCCTGCTCTTTGTTCACTCTCTTCCTCAGCCTGCAAGTCTTTTTCAGCGGCACAAGCAGAAGAATGGCACATTAAATCTTAATAGGACTGCGTCTGGCCGTGTTGAATTGCAGAGCGTGTTAAGCCGGCGCTTTCCTCCCCCTTGGCACACGCTTGTGGAAGTGGAAAACAATTGAATAAAAGAAACCGCTCCCTCCCTCTGTAACACAAGTGACTTCGGCTGCCCTGCTGAAGCTGTGAGACTGAACTGACTGCAGCTCACAAATGGCATAAGTCCTTGCTGAGAAACTGTAACATAAATGGCATTAGTCCATTTCAAAAGGCACATAGATACTCTGGAAGGTAGACATAGGATTTACCTGACCACCCACAATGTAGCGGTTTCATATTTCATTCTCTGTGACAGTTGGAAAATACCATGCCATAAAACTCAGCACTTACACTCTAATAGCCTGTTGGCTGAGACAAATGCATTAGAGTATATGAGGACAGAACTGGCCAGGAGAGACGAGTGAAATATATTGAGACATGGAAAAGGAAGAGATAGAAAGGGGGATGGGTAAAAGACAAAGAAGTGGAGAGAGACACAGTCAAGGTAGGAGAGAGCCAATCTTAGCAGCAGCAGTGAGTCCAGGCCTGCTTTGTAAGGCAGTCAGAGGTGGTAATTAGCCAGTGATGAGTTGACTGGCTGTGTGTCCAGTGCACGGCACTGCTGGGTGGGGCTGTGGGAGGTAGATAAGGCCAGCAATGGGCTTATCTCTGAGAAGGACAGGCACCAGGCCTGCCAGGCAAATCCACCCACAGACCAGCCGCATTTTATTAACAACATCATTAATGCCAGACAGGTTATGTGCGGTGGTTCGGAAGAGAGACAAGAAAAAGTAAAAAAGTAAATCTCAATTCCTGCTTGGCCGGCCAGTCTAAAGTACATAGGCACCGGTTGACGTGTTTTGAAAGCAAGGAGCTTGTGGAGATGTTTACCAGGTAGGCAGCCAACAGAAGGGCACGGAGAGCGAGCTTGGATCTTACCTCTGGGTTTTGCTCACTCTCCTCTGGGTCCCCAGAATTCAAATGATTTTCTTTTTTCTCTTTCAAACGTGGGACTGCTCACCAGAATAATGATGAAGCAAATACAGAGAAACATAACTAGGCACAAAGAAAAGGCAAAAATGTATTTTAAAAACGTTCTAGACATTCTGGGCTCAATCAGGTGTGTAGGGTTTGGTTCATTTGTACCTTTTTTAAGTTATAAAATACACTATTACGTTAAAAATGCAAATCCTTTAAGAAGGTGTTTTTCTTTTTTATACTTTGTTAGCAGTAATCCGATTTCCTTTGATCACATGGCACCTTAACAGGTGTCTGAGGTGTTATGTGGCAAATGAGCATTCAGTCACTCTGGATTGATTTGATAAACAATCGCGTGAAATGCCTAACGTGAACAAACACTTGGTTTGTAATTAATAGTCTGTATTAGCATATGAAATGCCAAAGAGCTTTTCAATGGCATGTTTTCCAACGATAATTTACACCAGGAGTTGACAGGATCTAACATGGTTATGAGACAAAGAAGAGTTCACCAATCAAGATGTACCTCATTCACAGACACCTTAAAGACTCTATGGGCCTTTGAATCATGTCAATACTCCCTAATGAAAAGGTCATAGGATTTAGCTTATGTCTGCGTGGAAATGTTCTGCACATTGATCCCCAAAGGGCTTTTTCCTTAGATGGCTTTTGCCCAACTTGCCAGTAATGGGAGGAAAGGAAGGAGGGAGATGGAGGGCGGTGGAAAGAGTGACCAGTCCGACAGGTTTATGTCTCCCAGCAGGCTGAGCTCCATGGAGCGGGCCCACAGGAAGGAGCGGAGCCAGCTGTGACGGCATCCTGCTAGCCGATGTGGTTAAGGAACTTTGGGGCTACACTGTCACCGACTCAACATTTTCCCCTCTCCTCTACCCCTCCCAAGGGTTGTTTTTGTTGGCCAGGGGGTAGTGTTTGGGTGGGGGCTGCTATAGGGCTCTGTGGAACAGCCACTCCTATACTTCAGGATATGGGGAGTTGAGCCACCCACAAGCACAGGGATTCTCAAATATCATGTGAAGTAACACATTTGTTCCTTAGTGCTAATTGCCATTTTCGGACTGGAAGGTGGGTTCATAAATTTAGTTTTATGGGCAGGATGGGTGTCGTTTAAGGTCTCCAAGGCCACCAGCTGGACTATGCTTTGGCAGAGGGAACATTATTGTGTGTCGGTACAGAATGTAATGGTTTGACAGTAAAGCCATGCTGTCAGGTAATACAGAGATGTCCTCTTAATGTTAAGAGCAGTGGACAGTGGGGGGTCCAAACACCACTGAGAATGTAAAGGTCATCTAATCTATTCCACCTCCAACCTGCCTGGCTGATCGATCATCCTGGAGGAGCCAATCGATTTGATCAGAGAGCCTCTCCTAAGAGATGGCCTCCCAACGAGTGCCTGGGATTCTGCACAATGCTGCGAGCCAGCTTGGTACGTGTCTCCGCGATAAACGAGACATTAAAATCCCTGATTAAATAGTAACTCGCCACCTGTGGTAACCATTCTCTAAATAAGCCACTGATTTAAGACTGCAAAGTACATGCAACTGTTACTATCACTTCATCATGTTCTCAGGCTCATTCTATATGCAATGCATGTACACTAAAATCAGATCAACAAAATCCTGCAGGACTGACAGACAGCCAAGAGATATTGGGCCGTAGTAAACAGAGTGGTAATCTGTATATTAGGACATTATGTGCCCCCAGTCAAAGCATGATGCATCTTTCTCATCATGAACTTGGTTTGTAGAACATACCCCACAAACAAAGTCAACAGACAAAACCATCGTGTGATTGGATTTTAATCCAATTGCATTATTATTCAGGCCTCCCATTGGCCATTCATTACTCTCACATGGAGCCTGTGTGGGTTGTTATCACCCAATCAGGCTCAGGACTGTATTCTGGAGAGCATGCTTTCGTTTGCATCCTTTAAACCCTGTGAGCCTTCCCTCTCTCCGGGCCCGCCAACGGAATACCTAATTCCAAAGTAAACTGATTGCTCTCTCCAACAAGATTACGCTGTGATGATGTTAGCCAAATGAGACCGCTATTCAGATGCAACCAGGGCAGGCAAGGATGCTTACCGCAAGATGACTGATCAGCATGTTAAGAGAAACGAGGTTGGGAAAAAAAAGGAGGCAAAAACGAGGGATAGAAATCGAAAGAGTGTGCGAGAGTTGTGAGCGTGGGGGTAAGCAGAAATGTAATTTGCTTCTCACCTCAGGCGACTGGGCTCTGAGGCCAGTAAATATGCAAACAAGCTGAGCCTGGCCATCAATATGAAGACCCTAGATGATTACTAATCTCCACCACAGAAGTAGATTGAGGTCTGTTCAGCAGCACCATGCAACATGAGGGAAAAAAAGCGAGAGGTTAGAGTCCAAACTACATCTCCATATTGGCCCCCAACATTATGCGTAACTCAGAGTTATGGGTATATTTGACCTTCAGTTTGAGATATAGTACCGGTATTTATGATGCATACAAATCAGCAACGCCGCACCATTCAAAATATAGGTGTCTGAAACCTAAGGATATATTAATCTTACATCAGATTGTAAATGTAATTCAGAAACTAATGCTATAACTTCTCAGTAACTTTGAACCTTGTTCTCACTCACCCCAGTCTTTTCATCATGAAGAACTTCTTGTCTGATATGAGCTCCTAGACGTGAGGCACAGTAGTTTACCAGCCCATTGTCATTCCCCATCCGTAATCCGGGATAAAAAAACCTATGGGACATGGTCCAGGCTGGAGTCATTAGGTGTGTGCGTGGCTTACCCAGACAGCTAGATAAACCAGATGCCTCGGGATGGCCAGGGGTCATCTCTCTGTGAGAACAAGTTGTTGATGTCCTTGTTTCTCTCTACCTCTTCTTCGCCTGCAATTCTTCTCTCGCCCCTCTTCATCATTCCTTCTCTCGCTTTTTTTCTTTCTGTCTCTCCCTTGATTGTTCTGCACAGTCATCTCAAACACAGGTCCGTGTTGGAGCTTAGCAGTCGAAGAACCTGTCAGCTAAAGGGAAGGAGGAAAGACAGACAGGGGAGCTGTCTTTGGCCCTAGGTTGAATGCCTGAGGGTGTACTACGTGTGGAGGATAGTTAGTGCAGTAGGACGCACCACAGTCTGCAGGTGAATCCTCTCATTTTGGGAGACTTAATGCATTTGAATCATCACCTCTAGGGGGGAGTGTTATGACTTTCTTTTTACACAGTGAACCTGGATGTAGAATGCAGCAAAAGTTGTCTTTTTTTATTTTTTATTTCTAAATACAGCAGGAGGGCCATGTAAGAGGAATATATATTCTAAGAATGTCTTCCCAGTCCTAAACATAATTGACTATTCCTTGTATTTTAGAGTGTGTTTCCAGCATTGAGCTTTACCCTCTGCAGTGAGTGCACAAGGCTTGAGGATGTTTACCTGGCATGGTGCCTGTTGTAGCTGGCCTCCTGTTGAGGAAAAGCAGGTCAGGCTATAGCTTTGTGTTTGTTTGTTTATTTGTGCATGTGAGCGTTTCTGTGGGTGTGTATGAGTTTGAGAATAAGTATGTGTGTGAGGGGGAGATCATTAGGACAGAAAGGGTCAGAGAGCGCATTACATTCAGCTAGGAGAAAAGCAAGATGAATCTCCAAAGTAAGCATTTATTTTTCGGGAGCGGATAGAATGGGTGGGTATTGGGTAACTGGACTCTCAATCCAACTAATCATCCATCTGCTCAGCCATCAATCTTCCCCCTTCTATCCCTCTGTTCATTTTCTCATCCAGCCATTTATCCATCCTTGCCCGTGGCCAAAGGGCCATGTCTCTTTGTGGCCCTGATAATCTGGACCAATTTCCTCTGCAATTTATTTCCCAGCCAACCACCCACCTGGTCAAGCAGCATCAGGCTTCTCAAGGTAGAGCCACTCATCCCAGCAAGCCCCTTCCCACCAATCACATCGTTTTTTTTCTCCTCCTCAAGCCTCAGATCTTTTGTATTTTTGTAGTTTCAGTTCAGTTCTGGAGTAATGCAACCTTTCCTCCTTTCTTTACTGTAAACTCTGACAAACTCAACAGCCATTGTTTACCTCTAATGTCCTTACCCTTCGCCGTCTTTGTTTTCTATTATCATCTCCCATTTCTATCAGTAGCTGTCTCTGCTGCCTCTCCTCTTTCTCTTTCTTTCTCCCTCCATCCCTCCCTCCTTCCTGTCATGGCTTCTCAGTATTCTGCTGCTGTCTTGTGTGGAGTGATTTTGCCCAGACACGTCTGGCTCTGGGTAAAGTGCGGTCCCCAGAGAGTGTGCTCCGCAGCCCCCAGGTCGCCGGCACCATGAATACATTATGATCCCCATTTCCATCCTGTTGCCACGGCAGCACTTTTGGAGCCGCAGGGCGATTAAGACGTGTGCTGTCGATACCCTGATAGGAGCAAAAGTTGGATCTGGAAGCTGGCCTTTGATCAGATTCCACAGTCCTGCCTGCTATTGGTGGCTTCATACAGGAAGACACAGAGCAGGTATTTTGGGCTTCTTATTGGTTTGACAGGCTCACCTGCTCTACATAAGCATACCATGCATCCTCAAGCTCTTTTTCCCACCTCTCTGCTTTATCTCCTTTCCTGCCTGAAACCATTTCCCTCCCTTATTCTCACTTCCGTTGCTCCTCCCCATCGCCGCAGTTCAGCTAAGGCAGCATTATACGCAGTCTCTCTCTGCTCTCTGATATTCTGCTTTCCTCACAAAGGAAGCAACTCCCTTACCTTTTATTGTTTCCTTTTTTTCTTTGGGGGATGATGTATAAAACATGGTGCCTCAGGTAGAGGATGTTGGGTAGGAAGCCATGTCCCCCTAAATGGCCAGCCGTGTGCATGCGCCTAACACTTCACTGAGCAATCTGTCAACATGTCAGCAACACATGTTTTGTAAAAAGCCTCTGGTGGGAGCCAGGGGAAAAAAGGCACTCCTGCCAGACCAGAGAGGAAATGCTTTTTTCTCCTCTATGCAGTGGATTTTCTATTGCTGGTGCTCAGTCCCACGGGCCCCCCCCCCCCCACCACCACCACACACCCCTCCCCCACACATACACCCGTTGTCTGCACTTCAGAAATTTGAACTGGGGACCCTCGAGGGGGTTTACTGGGAGGGTGGGGGTGGGCTGGGAGGGAGGGGCTGCCTCTTTTTCAGAGCGTATGAAATTGTGAAGGTATATTGTGGCAGGTCCCCAAGCGGTCTTTTCTAATACCTGAGTTTCTGGCGAAGCTGGAAATTACCAGTGGCTCCCCCGAGGGACGGCTTTATCCACACCAGGAAGGGGAGCAGAACTCAGTGGGGAGGTTACTTAATGCATGGCTGAAATAAAAGAATTTCTGAGACAGAGGCTGAAAAGCAAGCTTTTTTCTTTTCAACCCCCCTTCGCTCCCATTCCCTCTCCCTCTCTCTTTTCCTCCCCAGTAGTATAGTTTACTACTCTCTGCCTTCTCTTGAAGGGTTCTAGTTTAATAAACTTTCAGAGGATCCTGCTGGTGCAGACAGCTAGACAAATACCCTTGTGTGTTCTCTTTTGTCGGAGATACAGCTTTTTGTTATGTTCTTGCAAATTTGATTTCTCCCTCTGTCTTTCGTTTTCTGTGCCGCCCTCTGTCTCTCTCCCTTTCTACATTTGTCTTCATCTCCCTCATCCTCCTCTCCCTTTCTGTCTCCCTCCTTGATACACACACACATACACGCACACAGACGCACACACACAAAGTCAAACTCTGTCTCTTGTGGTTGAGTTTATTGTTTGGTCTGTCTCTTCGTTCTCCCCCTCTGTGCTCCCTTTTGTTTTCTGTATGTTTTGTTGTATTGTGCAGAGAGGCTGAGATGCAGATAGAATGCAGACAGTTTGCCCTGGGTGAAGAGTGCGTACGAGCACCCTTGGTTGCTATTTAACAAAACACATTCATCTATTTACACATGACCAAATGTATAAAACTCTGCCTACTTGCAGGGAATACAGTGTTTTTATCAAAGAGATTTAATGCATAATGTTTTGCGGGTAGTTTACCCATCCCTGTATGGCCTTCTTTTCTACTTATTGTATGCCAGGATACCCCTTTCCTTAGTAATCAGCACCTGTATCTATCTGTGTCCATAGATCATTAATCTTGCCTTGTTCGTAGCATAAAAAAAAACAACATAAAAATCTCATCCCATGTATGAAACGCCTCTCCCTCTGTTTCTTTCTCCCTCTCGCTTCCTCCCCCTCTACTGTTGGTAAATAATTCAACCTTTTCCCTGTAACAAGTGCTGGCCTTAATAGGGAGCAGTACCTGTAGTTGGGATAAACAAGGCAGCCGGCCTCACCAGTGAAACAGAGGGATTTGAGCTTCATGAGGGCAGAGAAATAAGTCGTTTCCTTCTGAAAGGCAGAGTAGACTGGCTGACATTAATTAAACCCTATAGGATAAAGGTTATCTGAGGCCTAGCAACGCAGAGACCGTGCATGCGGGATGTTATGTCTGCCGAATCCTAATCAAGACTTCTTATTAAAGCGACATGTGTGGGCTCAGGCATGTATAATATGTGCGTGGTGTTTGTGCTATTCTGTTACTAAATCTGTGCATCTCAGGGATCTATTGAACAACATTTCAGTTACAGAAGCAAACTGATCATACAGCTGAATAAAAATAATAATAATACAAAGAACAATCTAGCTACCACCTCCGCTACATTTTCAGTGTTCTACACATTCCTAAAAATAAAGACCGAGGCAACTTCCCAGAGAGTTCCATGTTTAGAAAACATTGTGTTGCCCACCATGCACTGTTGTGGGAGGCGTGCCTCCTCACCAGAGATTCTCCCATGGTGCACCTGTGACTGAGTCACCTGACCCGAGCATCAGCATGGCGCTCGAGTGCCATGGCTCATGTTTTACAAATTACCCAGGGGGTTGTGCACCACCTCAGTGCCCATATTTCCTCCCTGCTGTATGCATAGTGCGTGGGATTATATTCCCCAACTCCAACTCCTCCCTCAGACAATGAACAGCCGCAGAGATGACAGTCACCTCACTAACCCAAGAACGCTAAGGAAAATACAAATTAAGGAAGGGAGAAAGCACTGCTCCAACCTATTGGCTTCCTCTGTTTGTGCTGGATGTATGCTGGTTAAAGAGGGAAAAAAAGCAGCATGGATCCTGTTACCAGGCGAGTTGGGCTCTATGTGTGTGTGTGTGTGTCATTGGGACTTCAATGGTAATCTTAGAACATCTATTTCTCTCACTCCCATTCTGACTCGTCAATTTATTTGCATGCCAAATGTAATTAAAGGTCACCTTATTGGTAATATTCTCTTGATATTTAAAGTAGCCAAGTAAGATAGTCACTGGAGGAGTGACGCAGGTTTTATTACCACCTCATTGTACTCCGTTTTTATATTAGTGGCACAGCAACACCAGTTCTTTCACAGTAATAACATAATAGTAATGTCTTCTCCTTTCATATACAGATAAAGGCTGATGTCCTTTCGTCTACAAGCCCAATGAAAAGTAATTAGCTGATATGGACGTTGCTGTCAGTGATAACTGATATTGGGGGACTATTACATTCACTCTCTGGAATGATGATCCTTGAAATGGGTTCATCACAGTGAGCTGCACATTCAGATAGACTTGAGAGATTACCACATATAAGAAGCAAAACTCCTTTTTACTGCAGGGGAGTTGCATAAACCTTTTTTAAATGGTCACATTATCCACAAAAAAAGCTAAAATATTTAATATACTGCAGGCTTTTCTTTTTATTAACACCTGACTCGCTTCTAATTTAGTGAGTAATTCAGCAAAGTCCAAATGTGAAGTCATATTGAGCATCTGAAGTCTTTTCTCAAGTTTACTTTTCATACATTACAATTCATATAGGGGTGTTGGTTGGCAGTCAGACCGAGTTCCTCTCCAGAGAGAGACATAAATAGCCTCCCAGGTGGTGGTGTGTAACTAAGTAAATGGTTACTAAGCCAAGGAGTGCTGGGCATATGCAAATAGGGAGAGGAGAAGTATCCATTGAGGTTTTGGAGTGAGAGGAGGGTATTCAAGGGTAAGATGAACCTCAAAAATCTCTTTTAGGGATTTTTCTACGCTGACCCTGAAAGTTTTCCACTAAGTATGTGAGCATGCAAACTTTAAGCAAAACAATCCAGTGTAAAGCTTTTTTCAGATGATAAATATATAAACAGGAATGAATCAATGTGAAGTGATGAATGAATAAGTAAAATGCCCTGTAGTCATTTGTCTGGTTGTATTCAGGCCTCATATTCCAGCCTTGTTCTGCAAATGAAGATGAGGGTTAGGGCAACGAAGGAGCTGCTTTCTTTTTTAAAGCGAGTGCACGCTTATGTGTTTGTCAGTTTGTGAGCGCGTGTGTTTTCATAATGCTTAGTAGTATTAAGATGTGATGATGAGCTGCCTGGATACCGGCAGAAAACAATAGAAGGGGAAACAAAGCAAACCCCTAAATCTGTCTGCCATTTGCGCTCACATACTGTACACACATGTCATGAGTATTCTGGCACAGTTACTGGGCCAGGGAAATGCTGGTCTGGGGCCTGGCCCATTCTCCAGAGACAACCCCCCGCCTCCTGCCTCTCCACCCCCTTCCCCCTTCCTGTGCAGTCTGTGGACACAGTCTGAGGCGACAAGGTTGCACAACAGCTCGCAAAAACTCCACTTTACAAACATGATCATAAAAAACACAGCCTGCCATTAGAAATCTGTTAAGGAAGAAAAAATAATTAGGAGGACTGTGATAATTGTGTCAAGGGGGATATAGATCAGACGAATTATGGGAAGAACCAGAAAATCTTGCAGTGGCTTTGTTACTTTGCTGTTGGTTCATTTCGACATTGATCCACCCTTCCATCTGTCATCCTTTTCCTGCACTCCTTCTTCAACTCTCCATTTCTTTCTTTCTTGGATTCGAGACTTGAGGAGCCTTCTGGCTTTAACAGAGAGGGGATGAAGATGTTTATTCATCTGGAGGGTATTAGAGCCATGATTAAGGAGAGGAGGGAGTAGCGAGGCTGATGCGACGTCTGCATCACTCGTTCACGGGCTGCCTGCGGGATTCTGGCCAACACACCAGGAAAACAAGAAATGAAGAAGAATGAGAAAACTTGTAGTGAAATTCAATTCTCTCGGGAAAGGACAGAAGTTTAAATTTTAGCCGTCTCGCTGCCTCTTTCATTCTCAGTCTCGCTCCCTGTTCTTGCAGCTAAGCTAATTATTAATGAATGCGGTTTCTGTTGAACCTTGGAGAGGTGTCAGTGCTGCAGTCACTGAGGGTTAAGAAATCTTGACATTTAAGACAGGGATGCATGAAAATACATCGTCTTGCTTGAGTTGATGCTTGTTTTTCTTCCCCTCCCGCTCTCCTCTCCAAGATGCATGTTTTCTTCTCCCTCCCGGGCTGTCTCCAGTTGTTTTACCACTGACAAGCTGGGATGGCGTTGAGGAGATATCAAATAGAGCCACAGTGTATTAATCAGGGGAACCAAAGGGCATGGGTCAAGAGGCAGGGTCAGGCCTTTCTGATAAATGCTAATGCTAAAGCTCACACAAGCATCTCGGGTTGTTTGTTCATATGCATGTGATTTTCGTCGTCCTCTGTAGAAAGAGGAAAGAAAGGTGTTGATATATAAGAGCTTTTTTATGGGCATTTGGCAGACTAACTGCCCTTTTTTAAATATTCCCAGTGTACTAAAACATAGATCCAAGTTTCTGAAGTTATCCTTAAGAAGTGAAATAATTGTTAGTTGAAGTGTAGCCCAAGTTTTATGGGTCACTATGAAGTAGTTTGATTAAAAAGAATTAGACCCTATTTTCCGAATTCGGTGTGTGCTGTGCGTGGTTTTAAGTAATGGATAGCGCCTCTTGAAACTTGCAGAGCAAACCCTATTTTAATGAAGCAAACATACAGTAACTCAGCATATTTCTGTACGCACAACAATTTTTTCTTCTCCAAGCTGATCACATAAATCAAATTTCCGGGAGTAACTAAGAGTGGGGAAAAATGAAAGAGCATCCAAGTAAACTCTTGCGCAGTGTGGAAATATTAATAGAGCTGTAGCATATTACAGCACGGTGCTGCAGCATCACTCACTGACTGACTGACTGACTGACTGACTGACTGACTGACTGACTGACTGACTGGCTAACTGAATGTCCACTGGGTCCTGCGCCTGGTCTGACGCAGTGTTGAGGGAAGAACACACACACACACACACACACACACACACACACACACACACACACACACACACACACACACATGGAGGCTCCCCTGTCGATTGAAGCCCATCCCAGCCCAGTCCCTCCTGGCCCAGCACTCCCTTAGAGCCAGTGCAGTGAGGCAGGCGGTGAAGGGGCATGCTGGGGGACAGATTGTCATCCTCCTTTCTCCCCCTGGGAGGCTCACTGTGGCTGCTGGTCCAGCCAAGACCTGGGGAACAGCCTTCTTCCTGTTTGTGCTGTAGCCTACCTGAAGTGGTCAACTGTCCTTCCTCTCCACACCACCTGCAGGCTCAGTTCTACAGGAGATGACACCATAACCACCACCGCTCTCCCACACACAAACTGCTCCACCTACATCCTAAACACATCCTCTGACCATCTTGCAGCGCAGCACCTCAAGGTCTTATCACTCATCGCCAAAGCTCAATACGGCTGCCTGTTTTAAACCTATGAATAAATACTGTGTAACATTCTGACCATTTAATATGCCACTTTACTAAAATGTAGTTTTGCCACAGTGATAGTCAGCATGCAATTAGTATACTTTTATTTGTAATGTAGAAACACTATATCCAGCATCAGAGGTAATGACGTGCATGCTGTGAAGTGTATGCTGGTGTGGTTCACTTTTAATATTTCAAACACTTCAAATCAAGTCAAATTCAACTGAAACAATAAGACATCAGTGTTAGCCCTCGAGCCCACCCACTGCTCTCTGAATAGTAACCTATTATGAAGCGCAAATTCACCTTTCTTGAATAATGGTGTAATTTAATCTCTCCCTTTTTCTAGTCTTTCTTTTTTTGTCTTAGATTTAATTTGGAAAGTAGCGGAAATGTAGCCCTTTGACAATTTCATTTCTTGTTAACCCCGTCTCTGTGACTTTTCCCTGCCTTGATTTGACATGTTTCACTTACAAAACAATACACAGCTAACAACAAGCAGGGTCGAACTTGATGATACAACACGACCTCCATACAAGTTGTATAAATTATCATTTTTATGTTAAGCCTTTGTCCAAATTAAATGTTGATAACACTTCTAAAACAGTAAAATACTGTATATTATTAACAGCATCTTTAAAGGCCCAGTCATCCTTATTCTGTCAGTGTTTAAGTGTGTTGCTGACCTCAGTGACCTCCATGTAATAGTATGTAGTTGTTATGGAAGATAAAAAATGTGTAGCCTGGCTGTAAGTCATCTCTGGCATTCTTTCAAGTTCAAACACTGCGGTTATGGATTGTTACATGATGCAGATTTTCACAGGAAAAACTGAGGCAGATCCTGCCCAAAGCACAAACATCCTCCGTCATTTTAGAGGCCAGGCATTATCTCAAGAAACATTACTATTGATTGTCATCACAAGTATTGATTTCAGTTTGTCCATGTTGGTGGAAAGACATCAGTGTAGCAGGGACACATCTCGGGGATAAGAAATGAAATTCCACTTTTCATTGTGTCTCTCACGATCATGGAAAGAAAAAGCCTAGTAAAGGATGACTGGCCGCCCTACTTTTCCTCCTCTGGCCTTCCATTTGTCTAACTTTCCTGGGACGCCACTGGGGCACTGTGATTTCTGGGACAGTGACCAAGTGCTCCTGTCTGAGCTGGGGGACATGGGTAATGTGGACAAAGTAGTTGACAGTTTGCCGCTTCCCCATGGTTGAGAGACAGAGCCATGAGGGACCAGAATAATGGACACCCAGACCACAGAGTCAGAACAAGCGCTTGATGTTCCAGCTCTTTGTGTCAAGCCCTGTGTGAAAAAAATCCCCATTGACTGCAGTTTTTGGGGGTGTGTGCATCTCTCCTCCACGTGTGTGTGGAAATGCGTTGTGTACATGATGTTAGGCCAGAGGAACTCGCTGCTAGGGCACTGATGAAACCCCGGGATGTGAATCCTTATTTCATCTGCTGTTTTTCTTGTTCGGTAAAAGATAGCATCCTTGTTCACTGCTCCTCACAGTCGTCTCACACAACCCCTCCTTCTCATCCTGTAGCATAGTGGATTTGATTGATCTGTAGCAAAGGGGGGTGGGTGGGGGGGGGAAACCTGACATTTCTCAGTGATGTGTAAAAAACATATTGTGTTTGCTGAGAAGAAAAAAAAAAAAGGGGAAAAGAGGGAGACAGGCTGAGTACACACAACGCACACACAATACTATGACTGAGGTTGAGTAGCTAATGGTAAATAGAAGCTCCTTTAAATACCTCTACTTGTGCATATTTGTGTGTGTTAATCATGGTGCAAAAAGCCCATCTAGCCACCTGGCACTTTTGTTGACAGCTTCTGGGAATTATCAGTGTTTCATTTTGACGAGATTTGATGTCTTAAAACATGGCTATAGCAGGACTACTGTGAGTAAAGCCTAGCCCTGGGCCTCTTCCAACAGCTCTGTGTCCTCTGAGCTCTCGGTCCTGAATCAACTGAGTGATTCGTTCGTCTGACTGGAATTAGTCCCAAAAAAATCGACCACCCCTCTCTCTCTCAGTCGGGGAGATTGGAAGCTTAGCTAATGTAAAAATTTCTCTCACCACCTCCTCTATTAGATCTTAAGTGGTTGTGTCACAAACAGGGCCGTACATGATAGTGTGTTGTTCAGACACACATTGCTATTTGGGCATCAGAACAGGAAAAGCGTTGAGATGACACATGCATTGTCTCATGGGATAAGCTCACTACTTTTCCCAGTAACTGTAAAAAGATCCCCTCTCTGAATATGAAGTGGGGTCATGGTGTTACATCAGACAAGTTGTCAGCTTTTTGTTTATTCATTGAATCCCCATTCCCCAATGTGCCACAAATACACTCACACAAACACATCTCTTATGACAACCACTACGTACAGATCTCTGGTACAACACACAGGAAGATAAGGTTTGGCGGCTGAAAACATGGCCATGCTTTGCTTCACTAGAATGGCTTTTGAACAAAGTCTAGCTTGCTATAGAAGTGGCAGATGAGTGATAGCAAAAACACTTTTCTGATAAGATAAGGTCCTGGATCTGGATAAGAGTTTGGCTTCCTAAATAGAAGAGGTGTACTCTGTTGCTGTTAGGCAGTGATAAGCCATCTTGAACTGCTTCCAGGACCTCAGACACGAAGGTCCTGGCGTCAGCAGTGAGTTATTCCCAAACCGTGGTCCTTAAAAGGTTTGAGGAGGATGTATTACTGGATGAAAACAATAGAATCACAAATAGCAGTTTATTTAGCACTACTATATCTTTAAGAGTGAACCTTTGGCAAAAACCTGCAAACAAATGTCAAATCCTCTGATAAAAAAAGTAGGTAAGTAATTGGTAATAGTAAATGGCAAGACAGAGCTGTGACTGGGTTTAAGAGTAACAGCATACCTTTGCTGAGCACTGTGCACATGGATTATATGCTGTTTTGGCAAAAGGCTATTTATCTTTAAGGGATTTTATTTCTTCCACCAAATGTATAGCCAAACATCTGAGCTTTAGCCCCAATACATTTAACACGAGAATTAATTATACCTTTTTTTGTCTGTCTATGTCTCATTTCTGGCGCGTACGCATACCATTAAGGTTTTCTCTAATTACATTATCAAAGAAATTGCTCTACCCACATATGTAGCCTTGCTTCTGATTTTGCACGCAGCTCACATGACATAGTTGTATCTGTCTATAAAGATTAAATTTGTAATCATTCTTTTCAAATTGTGTGTATTATGTAGCATTTATAATTTAGAGACAATATTTTACACCAAATGTATTATAGTCCAAAGGGAAACGATGTCATCAGGAAAATGAATGACTTACTCTCTTAAACATATATTCATATATCCTGCTAATTTTCAAATACATTCTTCAGGGGGTTTGAAAGCTGTGCCGCTGTGCACAGAAATGGCCAACTTACCTGTTCCCAGCATTAAGGATCTTATTTGAACAGGAGTATTTACTCTGGAAAAGGGTGCTATAAATGAACATAGAGGAAGTGGTGCACAAAGAGCAGTTCAGACTGGCTTAGAGGAAACTGAAACCTGCGTGCAGGGGGAATTTTCTGTGGTTACTTTTGCAGTAAAAGGAAAAAAAGAAACACCGATTTGTATAGAGCTGTTTCAAATTAACCTTACATTTCCTTGATTTCTTGAATTTGACAGGCTACGCTTTTTAAAAAATTGTTAAAAAACCTTTCATGTATTGCAGCTTAAGGCTGAAAAAATATGGCCATTGCACATGTTATGCCATCCCTCTATAGGAGCTCTCCAAATGAGGTTGTTTTGTTCCATATAGGAGACATTTAAAAGAGCAAGGGGAGGGGGTAGGGACAGAACTCCCAGAGAGGGACAGGCCTTAAGATGGAGGTCTTCCTCCCAGGACGTGACAGGCTGTTGGCTGGAGGATGCTCAGGAAGGCCTTGGCAGACCAACAAAGACAGCCCTTCAGCTGCAGGGTGTAGTTTTTCAGGCCCCAGCATCCCCTTTGGCAGCAGCACAGAGAGTGCTGGCGTGCACAGGCCCCCGGCCCGAGAGACAGGGAAGTAAGGCCCGCTCTTTTATTTACTCAGGCTGCTGCTGAGGCCTGGGCATTTCTTGTCTGGGTGAAGAAGGAAAAAAACAAGTCTCACTCTCTGTTTCCTCTTGAGGTCTCCTGAGGAAGATTGCTCTTTCATCTACAGTTGTTCACACACTTGTTTCGGCCATTGCGCTTGTATCTGTGTATTCTATGTGTACATGTATGTCTACACATCTATATGTTTGTTACTGTGAGTGAGAGTGCAGTGTGTGCACTTTTGTTCTCTTGTGTCTATATCACTGAGTGTGTGTCTATGTGTGTGAGAGAGAAAAAGAGAGTGAGAGTAAAACTGTAGTAAGTCTCACTATGAGGGTCAATTGTACCTGAAATGTACAGTTTCAGCTCTAAAACAGATATGATCTTCTTTTTTTAGCAGGCATTATCATTGCCATCACAGTAAGACAAAGTAGAAACCCTGGATTTTTGATCCAGCACACAACATATTTAAGTCAGATTGGTATGATGATATCTTGAGTATTGCATTAAGTGGCAAATTAATTACATTATGACTCAATACATTATGATGTAATATATAATGGTGTTACTTAGTATACAGCAGTTTCTGTAATATTTCATTAACTGATTAGTAACAAAACTATTGTCCATCTAAACATGTTAGCTACTAGATGAACTCAAACAATGCCTTTGACTCCCACATGTCCCCCACAGATACGGCTTTATGTATGTATGTGTGTTATTGGAGCCAAGGCACTAAATAAATAATATACATCAAGTAAACAAACCAAAAAAATGCAATGGGGTTGTACTGACAGCTTAGTAATGTCTCAAGGCAAAGGCATCCTCATTTAAGACAGTAGAATTTAATTTAGCCTTGTATACAGGCCCATTTATTTGTTTGTTTTATGCTATTGTCTCCAAGCCAATATGTTTGACTGTAAGGCATTGGCTGGGGTCATTCTTCTTGCACTGTCTTCTTCTCCTATACCCTGGGAGGCAGTATGAGTGAGGGCAGATCCGCCCCCTCTGTGGAGGAGGGCATTGCACTGAGTCACCCATCCTCCCTCAAACCAGAGAAAGAGAGAAAACATTGAGACGTGTATGAGCGATAAAGCAAGTAAATCAGGCAAGGTTTGCTCCTTGAGTGAGATATGTGTGTGTGTGTGTGTGCAGAGTGGGCGCCTTGCCAGGGGTGGGAGGTTTCCGGGAGGGCCACGGTGAGGAGGTGGGCTCTCAATGTGCCGCTTTCAGCAGTTTGGAGGGGCAAGGGAATGGCCTCCGACCCCATCTGTTTCCTGAAGATAGGCCCTGATGGGGGTAAGTGCTCGGAGAGGGCATGATATCCTGACAAAGGGCAGATCTCCCTGCAAAAACAACAGAAAAGGGGAGAGAGAGAGAGACTTAGATTTGTCAGCTGAAGGAGAAGTACAGAGGTTGGATCCTGGAAAGAGCTTGTGCTTTTCCTTCGTCCCACTCGTAAATCTTTGCAGTTTCCTCTTGTTTTTCCCATTTCAAGTATTGGCCTTTTGACACAGTTTTTTTTTCTGAAGGGGTTGAGATTACGTTGTTTTATTTAGGTAAGGAAGTTCACAGCACTTAGAAATTGGCTGCAGGAAGAAGTGGTCCGTAACCTTTTGAACTTGTGGAAAATGGTGTTCTGTGTTTTCCATTCATATCACTGTACAGTTAACCAGGGAAATGGAATGTCGGCAAAGAAGCGTTTTGAAAAGGGACACTTTAAAGTAATTGTAAAAACAAATCAGGGCTGCATTGTCAGTTGACTGGTGTTCCCTGGTCATTCTCTGCACCTGCTTGTCCTTGAGTGAGATAGTTAGCCGCTCTGTTGTATTCCCCTATCCGTTTCCCTGTCCCCTCCTTGCCCCCCTTCTGTATCAGCTCATGGCACATTCATCCATTCTGTATCAGTTGCCTTACGGCTTAGCGCAGACCACACAGACAAATATGATAATAATGCATATTCCATAATCTATTGACTGATGTTCTGAAATGCCCATGTTTCATGAAAATCATCTTTTTGCAGAGGAGACTTCCTAAAGGCTTTGCATAGCTGTGGTCTAAATTGCACATTTAATCTTCTCTTTCACTCTTGAGAAATACTTTTCCCTGGTTTTTTTTCCCGTTTGTCTAAAGGTCATTTCAAGGGCTCTTGTTTTTCAAAAATATTCTAGTAATTTTTCTAGAAAAATAGAAATGTTCTAATTTACCTCATGCCGGGCTTACATCCTAAAGTACACCCATTGTCTTGTGTTGGCTTTAAATGTCAAAGAGATTGTGTTTTGACTCACAGTGGGCTAAGCCATTACATGGCCACATACAAGGTTAATTGTGGTAAAGTATTTCCACTTATTCTCTTCTCTAATTATACTTTAAATTGCATATTTAAGTGAAACTTTTTAGATAACAGCTAAGGAGAGGTATTGTTTGCACTCAAGAAAAAAAAAGTCTTAGTTGTAAAGAATTCAAAATGTATACAACACAGCCTTATAATTACTATGACAAATAACACCAAGGTGGCCCAACCTTTCTACTCAAAAAAGGCAAATGGGTTGCTAATACAGTCTTACAAAACACCTCTCTTACTCACTCTCTCCTTCTCTCTCCATCTTTTCCTTCTGACTCTACCCTCTTTTCTCTCGTGTTCCCTCTTTCTGTCTTCTTCTCCAGACGTTGCTGATGAGGATGACCCATCTTGTTCTTGGCCACCATCATCTCCCTCCAGTAAGGATCAGACTTCTCCAGGACACTGCGAGGACTATGATTTTGGCGAGGATGAAGGGGGCCCTGGCCTGCCATACCCATGCCAGTTCTGTGACAAGTCCTTCAGCCGCTTAAGCTTTCTCAAGCGTCACGAACAGAGCCACGGGGATAAACTCCCTTTCAGCTGTACCTTTTGCAGCCGCTTGTTTAAGCACAAGCGCAGTCGAGATCGACACGTGAAGCTACACACCGGTGATAAGAAGTACCACTGTGGAGAGTGTGACTCTGCCTTTTCTCGCAGTGATCACCTCAAAATCCACATGAAAACTCACGCCTCTAACAAACCCCACAAGTGCCCTGTGTGCCGCCGAGGCTTCCTTTCCTCCAGCTCTCTCCACGGCCACATGCAAGTACACGAAAGGGGCAAAGATGGAAGCAACACAAGCCTTTCTAGAGCTGATGAATGGAAGCTGAAAGAAACTCGCAAATGCAGCCGTTGTGAGGAGGGCTTTGATGTCCCAGAGGAGCTCCAGAGGCACATCGCTGAGTCCCACCCTGAATGCTCTCCATCAGAGGATGGAGGCCTGGGTGCCACCCTGCAGTGCATTTACTGCCATGAGCCTTTCAGTGATGAGGGCACCCTGCTGACCCACATTGACCAGGCCCACAGCCGAGACAGAAAGGGACACACCTGTGCTATCTGCCCTGAGCACTTTCTCTCAGTTGAGGACCTCTATTCTCACATGGACATTCACCAGCTCCCCGAATCTAGTAACCATAGCAACAGCCCTTCTTTGCTGACTGTGGGTTACACCTCTGTCTCTAGCACCACTCCTGACTCTAACCTCTCTGTCGACAGCTCCACAATGGTGGAGACAGCACCACCTGTGCCCAAGACAAGGGGGAGGAGAAAGAGGGCTGCTCAGAACACATCAGACATTGGAGGACGTTCCTCCAAGCAGCCTAAAGTCTCCTACAGTTGCATCTACTGCAACAAGCAAGTATTCTCCAGTTTGGCTGTGCTTCAGATTCACCTGCGAACCATGCATCTGGACAAGCCAGAGCAGGCTCATACTTGCCAGTTTTGTTTGGAGGTTCTGCCCTCTTTACTAAATCTAAATGAACATCTTAGGCAGGTCCACAATGCAGAAGACCATGCTGCCCTGTTAGTCAGCTTGCCCGATGCCATCCTTCACTGTAACTTCTGCCCTGAGGTATTGAATGACCTCAACGGCCTTCAGGAACACATTCGTTGCTGCCATGGCTTTCCCAGTCCTGTGGCAAAGGAGAGCAATGCCTTCTTCTGCCCTCAATGCTTCATGGGGTTCTTGACAGAGGCTACTCTGGAAGAGCATGTTCGTCAGACTCACTGTGATGGGGGAAGCCTGCGCTTTGACTCCCCCTTGGCTGTAACTCCCAAGGAGTCTATAGTAGAAGTGTACTCCTGTTCGTACTGCACGAATTCCCCCATATTCAACAGTGTTCTGAAGCTCAACAAGCACATCAAGGAGAATCACAAGAACATTCCACTGGCACTGAACTATATCAATAATGGAAAGAAATTGCGGACTCTCAGCCCTTCTTCTCCAATATCTGTGGAACAAACCATGCTGAAACAAGGCAGCTCAGTCTCGCGCACTACCAGTGAGTTCATATGTAACCAGTGTGGAGCCAAGTATACCAGTCTAGACCTTTTCCAGACTCACCTAAAAACTCATCTGGATGGCATGCAGCCCCAACTTACATGTCCACAGTGCAATAAAGAGTTCCCCAACCAAGAGTCCCTGTTGAAGCATGTGACAATTCACTTCACTATTACTTCCACTTATTACATCTGTGAGAGCTGTGACAAGCAGTTCACTTCAGTGGATGATCTGCAGAAGCACCTACTCGACATGCATACCTTTGTGTTCTTTCGTTGCACTCTGTGTCAGGAGGTGTTTGACTCAAAGGTGTCAACCCAGCTCCACCTGGCTGTAAAGCACAGCAATGAGAAAAAGGTGTATCGCTGTACCTCCTGCAACTGGGACTTTAGGCATGAGACTGACCTACAGCTACATGTCAAACACAGCCATCTGGAAAACCAGGGCCGTGCCCACCGCTGCATCTTTTGTGGGGAGTCCTTTGGCACAGAGGTGGAGCTGCAGTGCCACATCACTACCCACAGCAAGAAGTATAACTGTCGCTTCTGCAGTAAGGCCTTTCATGCCATCGTCCTTTTGGAGAAACATTTGAGGGAGAAACACTGTGTGTTTGAGGGAAAGGCACAGAACTGTGGTGCTAATGGCTCTACTGTAAGTGGTGGAGATGCCCAGCCTAAAGAAGATGCTGAGCTTCATGGTCTCCTAACTAACAGTCATGGTCCAGGGGCAGCTGTAGTGTCTGTGTTGGACACCCATAACAGCCGCGAAGTAAGTGAGGAAGAGGTGGACACTGCTGATCCCTTGTTTGGGTGTGACATCTGTGGGGCATCTTACACCATGGATTCACTCCTTACTAACCACCAGTTTAGGGACCACAATATACGTCCTGGTGAGAGTGCCATGATGAAAAGGAAAGCTGATATGATCAAGGGCAACCACAAGTGCAATGTCTGCGCCCGCACCTTCTTCTCTGAGCCTGGGCTGAGGGAGCATATGCAGACCCACCTTGGGCCTGTCAAACACTATATGTGCCCCATCTGTGGGGAGCGGTTCCCTTCCTTGCTCACCCTGACTGAGCACAAGGTCACCCATAGCAAGAGTCTGGACACAGGCAGCTGCCGCATTTGTAAGATGCCGCTGCATAGTGAGGAGGACTTCCTGGAGCATTGCCAGATGCACCCTGACCTGAGGAACTCCCTGACAGGTTTCCGCTGTGTGGTGTGCATGCAGACTGTCACCTCTACATTGGAGCTCAAAATCCATGGTACCTTCCACATGCAAAAGACGGGCACTATGTCCGGCAACCACCCACCCATGGTTCGCAACAATTTCATCTCTCATAACCAGCAGTTACACCATACCCAAAAACCTTTCAAGTGTGCTTCTTGCCTGAAAGATTTCCGGTCCAAACAAGACCTGGTAAAGCTGGACATCAACGGACTGCCTTACGGACTCTGTGCATCCTGCGTGACAGCAGCTGGTTCCAAGAGCTCCAGCCCAACAGTGAATGGAGGTAGGCAACTGCAGCAGCATGGTGGAGCCACCACTCCAGCAACAACTACAGCCGCCTGGATCCAGGGGGAGAGCCTCAGCCCTGGAGATGGAAAAGGCAAAGCTGTCTCTTCATCATCTTCAGCCTCTTCTACATCCTCATTATCCGCTGCCAAGACAAGATGCTCCAGCTGTAATGTGAAGTTTGAGTCTGAAGCAGAGTTGCAAAACCATGTCCAGACAGTGCATCGGGACCAGGCTGGGGACAGCAATGGTGGGCAGCTCAAGACCCCCCAGGTGTCACCCATGCCCAGAGCCAGTCCCTCACAAACTGAAGAGGTATTGTTAATTTGTGTTGTATTGAGTCAGGTTGCTCATGAAAACATGCCTAGGTTCACAAATGATTTTGTATTGCTATGTTACATTGGTAAAACAAAAGTGATTTCTATGATGTAATATAATTCTTTTTTTAAAGTTGATTATTAATCACTTTCCTCTTGGTCTTATTTTCAGAAGAAAACTTACCAATGCATCAAATGTCAGATGGTGTTCTACAGCGAATGGGACATCCAAGTCCATGTGGCCAACCACATGCTGGGTAGGAAATAACTCTTTTTGTTTCATTCATTATGGTCTCTGTTGCACTCCTGCAACAAAGTCATAAAAACAGTGTTTGTGTAATAGCTATGTAAATATGTTTTTCTACATTGTAACATAAATTAATCAATTTGGCTTTTAGGTGTGCTATTTTAATGTTAGAAGGAATGATTTTTGTGTGATCGATACATCATCGGTCATCAATACAATATACAAATCATTAGAGAAAATTCACCGAATTTGATCATTTTAAATACATTTCAGACAGTGTTTTCATACTTTTTTTTAAAGGTGAATCACATACTAAAGACTGATGTGATATATGTAATAAAATATTTGACCCTGTCTCATTCAGGCTCACAAGTATCTGGATCACATCACCAAATAGGTGGAATTATTTTAATATTTTGACCATCAACTGCATCCCCAGTGTTGTGCATTTATAAACCCATCATCTTCATTTCCCCATGCATGTGAATGGTATAATATAGTACGTGTGCATGCTTGTGGAGCAGAATCTTTCCACTTCAAACCACTCTGTATGGATGTAGTTTGAAGTAGTGGAAAAATACAGATTATTGAAATATTAAAATACCAAAACAGATTTTATTCAGATTGTTTAAAATTCCAAATATTATTCCACAGTTTTTGCAAAATCTCCACATTGCTACTGTACATTATTTTGTTTGTTTGTTTATTGTGCCTCCTCACTTAAGTAGTATTGTCATATGACTGAGATCTGAAAACAACATTTGGTAAAATACTTTCATGCTCTCTGCATTTAATGACGTCAAATCAACTGAAAAAATGGATATTTGATTTTATTACATTGTGTATCACAAAATTATTCCAAATTTCTCATTTTCTTTCACAAGATTCGTAAACAAAGAGTGCTGGTGTAAGACTAACCTCCTCATTTTCAAAACGTCTTTACTTTTGGTTTTCATTTGTATGCAGCCAGAATAATTTGTAGAGAACAGACAATTGGAAAACAGGTTTTCTTGCCTGCAGTAAGTAGGCGTCTGAATTCCAGTCTCACGTTCCTTTATTCATTCATTTATTCAGCTCGTTTGGCGGCTCTTTCATTACACTGCATTATCTGTTGTCTTCAGTGGGAGAGAGACTCATTGATCTGGAACCAAACCGCCTCTCTGTTTGGGACACGCTTCTAGGCGCAGGTGAATTTAAACACGGTGGGCAATTCTATCAGGACTGGTAGGCAATTCTATCAGGGACCCACTGTTTGTGCATAAACAATCAGAAGCATGTGATTTGTGATTTTGATGCTTCGGTGTATTTGCAAAAGAGAGAGACGAGCTGAGAGTGTGTAGGTGTGTATTTTGTATTCATCTTTGCGATCTGCTCACCCACTATTCTACTGGGGGTGCCTAATACAGTACCATGCCAGCATTAGTCCTTTCTCTCGCAAAGGCAGGCACGGAGCACACTGGGAGGGTAGAAAACAAACCCCCCTACTGGTTATTTTATGTCTGTCAGCCGCACAAGCACACAGTTCCCCCATAATAGTGGAATTCAGACAGCTTAAGATAACAGGAGGATAGGTGATTGGGTTATTGTCTGATGTCTTACTTCTCTGATATGCCGTTGCTTTGTATTCAACATGATCACGGGTTTCATCAGTCTCCTTAAAAGGGTTTCTGTCACTTGCATTTGTTTTGTGATCTCTAAAATATGGACAAAACAAAACTCATTGTAATGAAAATTTGTTAGAAAGAAGAAGTTGTCGAGAAGTGACTGAATTATGTGAAACCAGCGACCAAAAAGGAAACTGAATCGAATAAAGAAAATATATTTGAGTGAAGAGGTATAAGGAAAAAACTTATGCATCCGGTCATGACTATAATGTTGATCTCTTGGTTTTATATAGCTTCTGAAGAATTGGTCCCTTGTAATCACTGCAAAGCCAATTTGGGCCAAAAACACAAGAAAAAAATACTCATTTGGAAAACCTCTAAATACCTTCTCTACTGAAAAGGGGACACTTTCTCCTTTTAATGGCCATCTGCACAGGAGAGGGGAAACAGGGGGCTGGGGTCATCTCCGCTCAGCTGTCAGCGTTATTAGCGTAGGTAATGGAGCAGACGCTGGATTCATAGGGGTGTTGTTTTCATCCATGCCCCGCTCCATGGTGTCAATTCACACTGATAACTCTATATATAGTGATGTGCCGTGACATAACCATAGTGCTAAGTGTATGGAACAACAAAACCTGAGCTTGTCTCACCCAGACAAGTCCATATTAGCTGCCTTTGTAATACAATAGTCTCCCTAAACCAAGTGCACTCATTCTCCACCCTCATGTCCTCCCATCGGTTCGAAGTGCTCGTTGCTGTCACTTCTGTACGACTGCCAGCACATTTTGATGCACGGATATTACACTCAGACGATGACGGTCCTTCTTCAGACATAAAGCGCATCTCTGGTGCCCAGCTACTCAACATTTACTATGATAATAGAGGTAAATGAAAGGGAAGGAGGTGGCCATGGGTGCAGAGGGGTGTGTTGAAGACCAACCCCAGCCAAGACTGTGAACGGCCCCACGTGTTTTAAGATGGAGGCCGCAGCCTGCTAGGGCCCAGATGGATCAGTACACATTTGCTGTACAGCTGGTCGCTCTGTTTGGGGACCTGGTGTGATACTCCTATGGAGAAAAAAATGATATCGCCACCATCCAAGGAGCAATTTAATAGCAGGCCAGAAGACAGCTGGCCACTCTTTAGTTTAGAGTTTTTTTGGCATGGCTCACTTACAGAATTGAGGGTGTCCGATTTTTCTCCAGAGACACACAGATTTATACAGCTTTCAGCTGCTGCAGTCACTATCAAACATTTTATTTCTATTTTTCTTTGAGATTAGAAAACAAATCTGCCATGCAGTTCAATGTGCCACCTTGATCTGTAATAATTGCATTGGAAAAAATATTTAAAAACAGTGTGCTTTTACAAAGTCGTCTGTTTTTTGTCAGAGGATATTTGAAGGTCTTTCATTGACACAAAAGCCTGTTTGGTTTTATCAGCATGCCATCATGCCACCCCATTGCTTCACTTTGACCCCACTGTAAACTATGACATTTGGAGCCTCATGGGGGGCACGTTTGGCCCATTTATCGCACTGTTTCAAATGTCCCTGTGTGGATTTTCAGAGCCCTGACATGTTTTGAAGCACAGGCTCTGTCTTAAAGGGTTTTAAAGGTGAAAAGGGTTTTTGCTTTCAATCCAATTCTCATCTCACTTCTGTCCATTCCAAGCAGCTACTGCCAAGGTGGCAGCGTTCAGAAGGACAATTGTAAACAAACAAACCACATCCCAGAAAAGTGTTTTTGGGGTCACCTCTACAGACTTTTTTGGGTTGGTGACAGCACTGAGCTTGAAGCCAAGTAAGGGAGGAGCCTTTTCTCACAGAGAGGAGCCGGTGGCCTGGTCGGTCCAGGCAGAGGGGGGCACTGGAGGGGTGGAAAGGTTCGGGGGCGGAGAGGGAAAGGCACATTTGCTGTACAGCTGGCCGCTCTGTGTGAAGCAGGCACTGTGGGCCGTTACAAAGCTGGAGAGGAGAGCGAGTGAGAGGCATTTAGCTCTAGTTTCTCCTCCTCCTTTCTCTTTCTCCTTTACCCCTCTCTCAGTCCACTATTGCTACATATTTCCTCTTCCTCACTATCGAGCTCTCACATTTTCATATTAACCGTGCCCCAACCTGGCAAAACATACTGTGTTGGCTGTCAGTGGGGGAACAGACAGGAGGCACACTGTAACAGCATTGGAAGCTGGAAGGCTTCTTTTGTTTCTTGCTAAGGGCCACAAATTATCCTTGACACATCCTCTTGTCTTTGGCCCCTAGACCAACTTGGCCAGTGTATGTTGATTACATGGTCTCCATCACTGTCTCTACCCTGGTAGCAACACATTTTCTACTACATTAAGTGTTTTTTTTTCATCTTCTCCTGCTGCCTAAACAGAATTTGGTATTAAAATTGTCTTTGTTTCTTTTCCCATAATCCTCTTTAATTAGGTATGTCTGTTATTGTTCCCTCAGTTTCTGGGACTCATTCATAGAGGACACACACACACATGTAATCTGCTAACAAACATGGCCAAACACTCATTTGACTCCTCAGGGGCTGGATCAGAGTCAGAACTCGATAGACAACACGGCACAGGAACAGGATCAATCTTATGAAATAAATAAGAGAACAGGCTTGGACCAGCCAGTGGAAACAAAGGAATCCATGTGTGCCATATACTGAGTGTGATATCTGCCTGCTTTTATTAATTGGTGATTAATAACGCCTCTCTGTTCGTTAGCGCAGTCACCTCCCGTGCAGCCAAGTGTGTTGCTGCTAATATGCAATTATGCGCACCTTACTGCTCGTTACATTATACCTCTCCCTGACTAATGTGGCGTCCATGAGGAGAATAGAAAACAGTGAGTGAGCTGCAAAAAAAAAAAAAAAAGCTATCAATAATATTCTCGCATTCACTGTGTTACCTACCTGTCTGGATGGAAAACACAAAAAAAAGTTTTTATAAAGTTTTTTTTTACAAATTCCTCGATGTAACCAGGAGACTGCTTTAAAAGTTTTACAGCATTACAGAGACTGTTTTGCTCTTACTGGTGTTTTTGTTGTAAAGCAGAGGTAATTGACATCACCATGGGGATGCTCTGTTGCTAGGCCAGACAAGCTCAGGCTGATGTGGTCCTTATCTATTGATTTTCCTGACATTTCCCCACACTTCACAGACTAGGCCAACATGTGAGAAAATATCTGATGCTCTCAGTTCATACAGCCTGTTTGTACAAACTCCGAGTGAACACTTGCTGCCCCTTACTGCATTGCAATCGTTGGGTTGATGTCACCATGGTGACTTGGGGACAAATTCCTTTCAACGATTGGTTTGACTGTGTTCATTTGTAGAGCTTATCATTCTAAAGCATAAATTATACACTAGATACAATAATACAGATTTGTATGAATTGTACAATGTCTCTTTGAATTTAAAAAAGTCATCTAATGAAAGAATCACTGATGTGCTTTTAGAAACCTCCTATGCAAGTCTAGTTGGGCACTTGGGCGACCTGAATAAATGGTAGGCTCTTCCAGTGCTTCTGGCTATGTTTTATTGATATACAGGGGGGATGTCTCCTTTAGAGTGTTAATGCCAACCCTTGTTCTGAAGTGAGGCCCATAAATACTGAATGATCAGAATTAACCTCTGCATTTCTCCACCTCCCCATGGTCTCCGAGATGTCACCAAGGCCGTAGGTGCATGCGCACCCTTGGTCTGAAGGGGTTGCTTAGCAGTCTGACTGGAGGGGGGCTTATGGGAGAAGTGCAAACAGACAGCCCTGCCTTAGTAAAGGTCAGAGCTGCAACCTACACCTCTCAAATCCCAGCCTGGCCCTGATGGGACTGGGGTTCCAAGCATGCCTAGAGATGCTTGTGGTAAGGGGGAATTACAGTGAGAGTGAAGTGGTGGGCTACTGCTGAACTGCATTGCTTTTAGAGGTTGTCAGCACCAATTTTAGAGTGACAGATTTGATCTAACTTTGTGTAGTGGCTCGTATTTGACGCGTTTTTGGAATGACATGCATGCTGGGACACCAGTAGCTATCATATGCTACTGAATAGGAAAGAGTCTCAATGTTGTTCTCAAAATTGTTGTTAAGTAAGCTTCATAGCTGTAGAGAGGTTTGTTTTAGAATACAAATAGACTCCAAAAGAGAACCTCAAAAAGTTTTAGCTCTCTTTATGGTGCACATTGGTGGTTTTACAAAGTACCATGTAACGAATTACTATCCTCATCGAACTTTGGCTGTGTGAATGGCAGACAGGGGAGGAGAGGGGAGGGGGATAGGGTTCTGAAAGGCCCCCCAGCGTCAAAGCCTTAATAATCATGTGAGCAGCGCTGGACTTCATTACCCTCCTGTTCGACAGGCCGAGTGCCAGCCTGGATTGCTGGCTGGCTGTGGCAAGGTCAACGGCGGAGGAAAAACCAGTTACTGTGTTACTCTGGAGCGGAATGGAGAGGGGCGGCCATCTGTCAGCTCAGGCCTGCCATACCCGCAGAGCAAATGGACACGGGCGGCCAGAGGAGAGGCCACAGACACCCATAGAGCTAAACCCAGTGAGCATAACACTGAGGCATCGACACAGATCCAGCCAAAGAGATGGGCCTTGGTACCACTAAAACACATATAACGCACACACATATCGGAGAAGATAAGGCTATCTCCAAGAAATTTGGCAGCAGGTTGTGTGTGTTTATGCGTGTTTGTTTTTAGTGTCAGCGCACTATTGGGCCCCTACTGTTTTAAGTCCAGATGGCAAACCATTTGATAAAAAGTTGATAAAAGTTTAGCTTGGCTTGCCAACGGTAAATGTTTTAATCATATTGCCTTTATGAAGACAAACTACTTGCGAATCTAAGTGCAGAACATTTTATCATTTCCTTTTTAGACCATATTTTTTATTTCAGCAGGGACCACAGGCAAGTTAGAGAACTGGTGGAACCAACATGTTTTCTTCCTAACGACAATAAAAACACTGCCGTTACACATACTCTCTCTTGATATATATATATATATATATATATTTTTTTTTTATATTTATGTTTACTCAGCTGTCACACTCCTCCATATTAGACTTTAGTTTTAGTATTTCACCTTGCTGGCTGTTTGTCGGCGTCTGAGTCGCACCGACTCTCTGTGAGGACCTTTACGATGCCCTCTGGCCAAAGTGGAAGAACCCTGTGGAATGTTCCAAAGCTCTCTAATAGGTTTCAGGTGCTGCGGGCCACCGGCCAGCCCCCCACCATCACCCCACTCTGTGTGTCTTGTGTGATAGGACTCCCTGCTCAACAGTCAAAGCACCGCCATTTCTCCTCTAAAAGAGAGAGGGCAGAGCTATGAAATGGATACCCATCGTTGTTTACGGAAACATCTTTGCTCATCAATGCAACAATCAGTTGTTATTTACGCTTTCTTCAGTTGTGTGAATCTCCTCAAACTGAAATTTGTAACATTCAAACAGTTTCTCTTACACATATGGTTGAAGTTCAGGCAGATGCAATTTGCATCTCCTCCATCCCACAACTCAGCATATTTAAAGTTCCTCCTTGTTTTCCCTCCTGCACTGAGAGTACCGACCCCCTGGCTTGAACGTCAACATGCTCCGGAAAACAGGGAGATGGTCCTGGGCGATTCCCCCCACATTAATGGAAATCACACAGGAACTCCCTGGATGAAAGCTTTATTAGTTATTAAGGTTTAATGTTGATATCAGTGCTTATATGTTTACTGGAGTGCACGGTGCTGCTGATGTGGAATTGCAAGAGAAGTGCAGATTTAGTAAGGAATTAGTGTACACCCAGGATTTAATTAAGGGGATCTATTTCCATCTTGTTAGAAAGAGATAATGTGAGTGCTGCCTGCATCATAGGTTGCCATATTAAATGTTGCTTCCTGTAACAGCATTATATCTACTAGATTAATACTACTTATATATTACAGAAATGAAACAACAATCTATGTTTGGCTGGAGGAATTGTAGCTTAAAGACCGCTTTAAGCGCACTAACTCTGTCTATGAAATAATATATTTTTGTGTTCGCGTGTCTTTTCATGTGCAAACACATTGATGTGATAAAGCACACATGACATTTATTAAAGGTAAAATGGTAACACTTCCACTCTTTTCATATGCCTTGTTCCATTGCTAGCGTGACAGTGGAGTGTGAACACTGAAGCGACATGGCCTCTTTGTCTCTCCATTTGTCCCACCACTGCCTAGAGACGCAAACCTTAAGCCACTCACTCTCTGATTAATCTTTAACATTTATAATTACTAATTAAGTTAGTAAGAGACTTTTAATGTAGTCCTCCTTCAATAGGGAGCAGAGAGGACAACAGATCATTAGCTTCAATAATGAACGCGGATGAGACAGATAATGGCCTATGATAGGTGAATACTGACAGTTATATTAAATGAGGCGAGTATATGGGAAATGCTGTAGCACTTCGTGGATTCAAAGGCACAGGGACACAAGGTGATAAAGTACTTCAGTAACCTCAGAAAGGCCTCAAAGTATGAGGAAATCTTAGAGATAGTTTGTACTAATTAAAACATATATAAGTAATACGGTCATGTCTATTTTAGCATGCACTATGTATCATATAATGTATATCTGCAGTGCTAATTGTGTCAACCTCGATTTCAAGTATAGATTTTATTTATTCATTCACTCTGGTTTCATTGAGTTTTTTGGTTTCCCTAATGTCTTCTGCGTATCTCATTATCACATTATTACATTAGTGTCTGCATTATACTGGTGGCTGTAAGTTGCTGCCCATTAAAAGAGTCATTTCATCTCCGTTTTTTTTACCTTAACGACGATGCTACTCTGGCACATTCCGCGAGCCTTCCCACTTTGGGGAAGGTGCTTATGCCATAATGATTATTATCATTAAGAAGATATTAATGTGCTTAGTGTTTGCGACCCAGCTGCTCATCATGGCCTGAGCTCCCTGCGGGGGAGTGGAAGAGAGCTTCTGCCAAAACGGACAGTGCACGTAGGCCACCGCCCACCTGTCCAGAGGTTTCAGGGTCAGTAGAGGTCACACCCACCTACCTCCCTGCCCTCTGCTGAACTGGAGGAGGGATGGCTTGGAACATAAAATTGGAGGAGATGAATTGTGTTGTGTGGGATGAAGTTAAAGAGCGCTACTGAGCCAATTGAAGTAATTTCTTCTAACTCAACCCCAGTTGTAAGCGCCTTGCTCATATACAATATCAGCATACATATTAATTATAGTTATGTTTCTCTGCTGTGAGGGGAAATGTGTGTTTTCCCTGCAGAGATTCATGCCACATAATTATTCATTAAATTTCAATCTTGCTATTATTTCAGGCTATTCCGGCAGCAGAACACTACAGACCTTCTTTTTTTTGTGCATTAAATCAGAGTTTTGTAAATAAGTTGTTTAGTTTTCTTAATTGATTTAATAAGAAAGACTACAAAGTAAAGGAGGTACAGTGGCAGGATGTTGTGTGGTGATTCTTGTTTTGAAGCCTCGTATACACACACAGATAGACGGCGTGGGGCTGAAGGCAGCCTGGCTCAGCCTCCTCCAGTCTCTCAGTTTCAAATTGCTGCTTCATTAGGGCTTGGAAAAGAAACCCATGGTTACATTTAATCAAACGAATCGGTATGGCAGACCCACATAATCAATCACAATCCTTATCCAATATGCTACATTCTGTAACTACCAAGCTGGCTTGGAGAAAAGTCAATTATGGCCTCTCTCTCTCTCTCTGCTCCTCTGCCGGGCTTGCTGTGATATTATCCTGTTTCTGCAGTTGTCTTCATTATGCAAACATGGAATGTGTGCATCTCGCACATACAGCCTTATCCTATATTCATACAGTTATATCCTAGTTTTCCTTTTTATACTGCTAGTTGTATATTACACGGACTGGAGTTTTGTTGGGGAGTATGATGTGCCATATCTGGAATAATCAAATTAACTATTAATGATTTTTGCTCTCCAACCAACACTTGTGTTACACAGTGGGCTGCAGTCAGTGATGTTGTTCATATTTCATATGTTTCGTGTCCATATGGATCTGTTTTCACTGTATGAAACAGTTAACAGTTCCACTTTCTCACCCCATATCCCTGAGTGCATTTATATGAATGCAAAGATGCGCACACTACGCACCAAGCATCACGCACGCCCACACACAGACCCTGTAAACATGTTCACATGCTGTACACACACTCATCACTCAATCCATCATTCTGCTTTTCCTCTTCTGCGTGTCCTGTGTGTTTTTTCTCCCTACCTTTTCACTTCATCACTCAGACTCGCGCGCAATCAACATACTCCACATATACACACAAGCAAGTTAAATGCACACAAGTATACACACACACACACACACAAGGTAGCTAGGTTGGTGTGGGCCATGGCTGCAGCTCTTCTGCGCAGTCCCAGAGTGGCTCCCGGGGCTCGGCTGCCAGTTGTTTGCCAGCGTCTCCGGGTGGAATTCATTCAAATTAAAGCGGTGGAATGAGGCCCGAGTCCCAGAATGCCTCGTCCCTCTCCTTCATCAGCATTCCGCCGATGAGAGTAATTAAAGCAGAAATTAATTCTGCTGTAAGCAGAGGAGCCACAGAATAACTGATATTAGAGGCTGGATGATGAATGCTTGGCATCAAGGGAAGTCTCAGGGGAGGAAGGGGAAATTCACGGATCTCTTTTTCTTTCTTTCTTTCTTTCCTTTTTTCTTTCTTTCTTTCTTCCCTATTCTTTCTTTCTCTCTTTCTTTTTCTATAATACCACTTTGCCTCTGTTTTGCTCTCTTTGCCTTCCTGTGTTTTTATTCCTTTGGTTTATATTGTGTATTGTATATTGTCTCACGTCTGAGTGTTTCTTTCTATATGTCTGTTTATTTGCACCTTCTCATCTTTACATTTCCTTCATCCTCTGTATCAATGTTTGTCCTTCCGCGGCGCCTAAAGATTGCCACAGAGAGCCAAAGCCATTGGTTTTAAGCATGACTGAAGACATCGCCACTAAGCCTGCTCTGCTCAGTAACAGTATTTCACATTCTGTCAGCACTGGTGCTCTCATTTTCAGTCAACAGGCATATTGTACTGTGTACTGATGCTGCAAATGCAAGCGCTTTGTTGTTCGTCAACAGAAGCCAAAATGGAGAGTGCTTCCAGGTGAATTCTATAATACCGGGGGCCCACTATTAAGTGTCACAGAAAAAGAAAAAAATCAATGTAATTGTTAATCAGAATGTGAGCAACCATAACAATGCATAATTATTGAATTAGACCATGTATATAGAGTGGCTTGGAGCGAAACACGGTGTATTATCTTCAAGACAAACTTGTCTTTTTTTTCTCAAGCGTAGTTTGAGATTGAACCTTGAAGCTCTCCAGATGATGTGATATTCTACCCAGGATGATTCAATGATCCCCCGTGTCCCCTGACGCTTTATTTTTGGAATAGCACATCTTTAGCAAGAGCAGTCACAAGACCGAAAGACAAACAACTGAACTCATGAAACACTGAGGGTGGATGAGGCTGTCAGGGAGACTGTTTTCCTCTCTTAGAATCAAATGGAATTGAACAAAGGTTAGCTCTTTGGGGCTTTATGGTAATGTGATATACGATGCTGCCATGGAATTTGCCAATGCATGTCTTAGCACTGTCTGACTCCAAGGAGGGAGTGAATGGTAATTACGCTGACCTCTGCCCCTCCCTCTCTTATTCTGCCCTCTGGGTAAAAAGCCAGAGTAGGTAATAAACAATAGATAGATTTGTCTTGTTTGTATTGCAGCTGCTGCACTCTTAATGACACATGAGATTGGTCTCTATTTTGAAAATAATACATGCCAAGATCTGCAGGTAGTTGTATTGCATTTTTAATTGGTTGCAAGAATATCTCAATCAGATGTAAATGAATGGAAGCTCGACCTGAGAGTTACTGACTATTATTAAGAATTTAGAAGGTTGGCGTAGAGTTGAAACACAGAATGAATGATTAAAAACCATTAAGGGCCCAAATACAGAGGAGATGCAAACTGGAGACAGGAGCTAAACCAACTCCAAACCTGTTGATGAGGCCAGGTAGGGAGGCTGAAAGCAGAGGAAAGACTTCACTGGCACTGACCAATAATGCTTAGTCTTATGGGCTGCATTTTTCACCTGCAATTGTGACAGTTGAGACGCAGTAATTGCCACATGGTAAGAGACGACTCACAATGCCTCTAATGCCAAATTTGAAATTATATCTATATCATGGTTTCATTATAAAATAGGAGATATTTTTTGTATATATGAAGTTCATCAGGAAATACTTAAACATACATTAAATCCTTAAGTTACAGTAATACAAAAGGAACTCAGTGTTGCGTGATGTGCTGTACCTTAATGCCAGCATTCAATTTAGAGAAAAGTAGGTGGAATTCATTGAGAATGATGGATATCTTATATTGCAGTGAAACTCAAAAGCACAACATTATTCCATTCCCAATCTTCCATGTTATTTGGCTGTTTTCTCTTTCCACTCTCCCTTTTCTCTTTAGTCCTTCTTTTGGAAAGATGATATGAAGCATGAAGCAGAAACAGTAATCGTACAGTAAAGGCATTTCCTCTAAATTATTTAGTAATGGTGCCTTTTTATAGACACAAGGTTTACCTATGGACCTTACTAAAAGCTTGGTACACAGCAGCAATTTTCAGAGTGTATCTCTGCAGTGGATCATATTGCTGTAGCGCATGATATCTCTCTCTATCATTCAGAATGGCGATGCCGTTATGAAAAGGGAAGGCATATCTTGATGTCTGCCATCCTGGAAATGGCAGCAGCGTTGTTTGTTTGTCTACATTGTTCCGCACACCAATAAAAATACACTCAAAATGAAACCTTGGTGTAACGATGACCTTAAATGCAATGACACTCTTTCCCATAACATTGTCCTGTCCAATAGTCCAGAACTCCCCATGAGGCCTTACAGCAAGTCTAGGAGGAACCAAATGAGAGAGAAATCGATTACTTTCCTCTCTCCACTGTCTCTGCCCTGGCTGAATTACTGAAACAAGATGCTGCACTTAGAGGAGTCTTTAGAGAGGCAGAGGGAGAGAGAAAGAGATGTGGGGAAAAGGGAAACACTTTTAGGGACATGGGTGCCATTTAGACTAGGACCATCTTCTCACAGAAAGCCACTAAAAGCAGTGAATGATCCTCTTCCTGTCCCTGGCTGGGAGGCGGTTAGCCTCCTGTGGTTAAGTGAATACAGAACTTACACTCAGGTTTGAGGTCAAAGCAAGATCATTAAAAATAATATTAATAGCTGAAGTGCAAGCATAACATTCGTACACATATGGCTGTCAATTCTTTCTTAACTTGAGCTAAGCATATCACAGTTTTGGTGCGTTCAAAAGCATAAGACCAGGCCTCATGGACCCAATCTGATGTTGTTTTTCAGACTTCTTAATGTCAAATGGGTGTTGTTTAACATCCACACCAGGTTTTATTGTCTGAACTATGAAGATGAAAATGAATCCCGCTCGTTTGGTAGATAGAACGTGGTGCTTAAGGGACCCAATCCCTGTAAGTGCCATTAAGTGGAAATTGCCGTTCAAATATTCCAGTGGTTTGATTAATTACACTCTCTCATGTGCTTTCATAAAGGCCCAATGAAATATGGGGAGCAAATTGCATTGTGTTCCTGTATCCTGTTATGTAAAAGCAGTTTAATTATTGACACATGTTTTGCCACCTGGCAGGGGGAAGGATGGTTGGACATGAATAGAAATCATACAATAGATGTTATGGACGGGTGGAGCTAGCACTTGAGATGCCATGTGTTTCCGTATCCGTGACTCATTTCATGTCCCCGTCTTCACCTCGCCTCAGGTTCTGCTGCTGAATCAGAGCAGAGAGCAGACGTGATCAGCTGGATATGTCACAGTTGTTAGGGAAGCATTTTGTGAAAGTGACTGCACTTTAAAAACCTGTTTAACTTTGTGCGGCAGGACTGCTTTTTGAAAGGTCTCTTCTAATAAATATGTAGTTAAGGAAGATATTTTGTGAAGGCTACACAGTCTCTCTGGGGGATTAAAAGATCACTGCAGGCTTTGTGTGATATCTTAAGATAGCTCTTTTGATCAGAGTACAGGCTTAGACACTGCATAGTTACTGACACACTGCTACTTTGAACTCAAGGAAGAAGTGTTGGAAGACAACAATCAAGTTTGAAATTTAACATAAATGTCTTGATTCCCATTTTCTCCCTTTTTTTCTTTGTTCCTGGGCAGTGTTTTCCAAGAGCAGTGCCCTCTACTGCCACGGAGACTAAATAACATCAGAGTGTCAGGGCAGCGCTTCCCTTCTGTTGTAGCCAGCAGTACTTAGGCTTCACTCTACTCTGTATTCTGCAGTGTATGTGGAGGTATTAGCTCATAAAACCCTCCTACTGTCATATGAACCCACTGCCGTCCCTGAGCTCTATATGAACAGCAGGACTCTGATACTTAGTCCCAAGCTGTTCCTGTTTGCCCAAAACGATCAGGCCTGGTCTCGTGCTCTCTACCTGATCTAGTTGACTGGGCTGTGTAAGTTAGGTAGGCAGTCCCTGTCTCCATCCCCCTCCTCCCTCCCAATATACACTTGGACCCGGGCTCAGGCTGCACCTTTTGTGTTCCACTGGGATAGGGGGGCCAGATGGAGGAATTTGATTAACCAGCAGTGGAGGACCAAATGTTCAATTGGATACAGAACCAGTTGGAAGGCGGGAGGGAGCGAGGGATGAGGCAGGGTAGAGGGAGAAATCTAAAATGGCTGGTCATGTGCGCCGGCCAACACTTTCCAAAGGGGAGCCCAAACAGACACTGAGGTGTAGTAATGCAGAAGCCCTTTTCCAAGTACCAGCTGGGCCTTTTAGGAGCCTCTATCCCCACAGCAGACACTCGGCAGCCTCCGAGCAGCTTGACTTTACCATATGTGGAACTTTTTTATGCTCCACCTGGTTTCCCCAGGGGACCTGTGCCACTGGGACGCCGGAGGCAGGTGAATTGCTCTTAATGCAAGGCACTGAATCACTGGGCCAACAACATGAGGGAAGAGCCTAGGGAGAGGAAATGGATCTGCAGAAAGCCTGGCGCCGACTGGCGCGACCTTGGAGCTAGTGCCCTCTGCGGAGCGGAAAACGAGGCCGTGTGACGTGTCATTGTGCCTCCACTCACCACACATCTCCACTCTGATAATATTCACACTTGTTTTACTTACGCAACATTGTGTATCATTTGACAAAGTGCTTTTTCAAAAAGTGTTTGTAAACTCTCCTCAGCTTCCATTGAGAGCTTCTGTACCTTCAGTACCTGAGATTCTTCCTGTATCTCCAATTTCCCTTGTAGCTGTTTCTTACATTCATCTATTGATATAGAGTATATGGCAGTATTGGTTTATAACTGTACTCTGCTATCTAGCATTTTTATCACAATCTAATATGTGCATGCTTCCCATGCAAATAGTATTGCTCAGCAACATCAGCTGTTGTACCTCTGAGTGAAAGATCTTTCCTTTCATAGTTTGAGAGTCCAGATCATCAGGACTGGTTGGTCAGTTGAGGGAGATTTTTGCCTGGACAGTGGGGGTGTGGTCACTCTCCTGCCTGCACCTGTCTCACTGAGTCTATGGCACAAAGCCAGAGGTCAGGGGTCACCACAGGGGGCTGTCAAGGTCAAAGGTTTATCACTCTCCGAGGGGTCCTGGAGCCATCACTCAGACCCTACAGTACACAGTCTGCCCAGTTGAGTTTTTTCTTCCCCCACTTTTTCTAATCCTTCCAAATGGCTCGGGCAAAACTCCTGACAGCAGCAAGAGAAACAAACTATGGGGTGTGGAGCTCTAAGCCATCAGCTGGAGATTTCACTTTGAAAAGATTCCCTTTTACTCACTGCCCTTTCTACCAATCAGAGAGCCCGCCAGAGTCCAGGCACCCAGAGCAGCTGCCCTCTGACCCTGCCAGCGGTTGTTGGTTTATTTTGTTTGGGCATTTTAGAGAGGATGGGGCTGCTTTTGACAGGTCAGGCAGCAGGACTTGGATGAGGTCTTTAGCAAAGACAGCCAGGGAGGGAGAATTTCACAGCTCGAGAAAAGACTCAAGCTACCCCTAGCTGGTGTTGCAGTTCCAGTATTACGATCATATTGCTGGAGCCATTGTCATATTCATTGAGACATGTGGAAAATGGCCCATTTTGGGTGGAAAAGAGGGGTCATTCATGCAAAGGCAATTCCATCAAACAGACAGAAATTCCTCGATACCCCTGTTTATGCAGCTGTGCCCTCAGATCAAATTACGCCCAACCCTCTTGCAACACCCACATCTCCTTCTGCCCCTTTTGTCGCCCCCACCCACCCACCAACCTCCTCTGAATGTGCCAGGAGCCTCAGATGGGTCTCACATTCATCGGGGAGAATGGGCGAGGTGAAGAGACATGAGGGGGCACGTAACCCAGAGTTACACCTACCCGCAGTAGTAATTGAGGCAAAGCCATGGTGCTTCCATGGGTCAGAGCAGGGGCCTGTCATGTGAGGGGCACGTAGGGCCAGGCAAAGGAGGCAGATCCCCGGAGAAGTACTAACCGTCATGCTGTAGCACCAACTCTGACAGACCGCAGGGAATGGACCCGCCGCATCGAGCCTGTCAGCTGTTCCAGCAGCGCAGAGCGATCGCGGAGGCCTCCACTGGGACTGTATTACTGAAGGCTTTTCTTCTCTGCCTCTGTTTTATTTTTTTGGGTGGGGAGGGCAGGTTTGTGAGTCTGTGTGTGAGAGGGGGTGTTGAGGGGTATAATTGAGAGCACAGAGGGAGCTTCGTCTCTCCATCTTATGATTTGGAGGTGAAGACAAGCGCCCTCGGGGGCCCCCTGTCAGAGCTTTTGGGCGCGCTCAGTGCAGACTTCAATAAAAACACACAAAAAGAATTCCCCCACAAGGGCGCCTGGCTGAATTGCTGACGCCAATGTAAAAGATTCCGTTTTCTGTGAATCATTTAGTACGCGACCCTGAGCTCTCTACGCGACGTGACAATAACAGGAAACCCCCCTCTGTCCTCCTTATCGTGGAAAAATGAACATTTCAACAAACTCCAAAGAATGCCGAATTATCTTTTTCACAGATACAATTTCACACATCGATCACCTTCTGCCACTCCTCCATTTTCCTCTTCCCCTTCCACCCCACACTCCTCCTTTTCTTTTTTTTCTCCCTCTCACTGTATTCCTGTCATGACAAATGTCAAACACAGTCCGTTAGGAGAGTATTTTTTTCTTTTTGGCAACCAAGAGCTTGCCAAGTCGAATGTGCGCTGGGACAAGACTGCTGCGGAAGCATCACATTGTAGCATCAGCATCAGATATTTCTGTGAAAGTAACAGAAATGTTTGAAGGTGTTGTCACAAGCTCACAGGTTCCTGCTGTTTGTGTGCACCTGAGGGAAATAGCGCCTTCTCACCCCTTTTGTCTCCACCCTCCCCATTGTTGTTTTTAAACTTATTTCTCTGTTTAGTTGTTATCACTTTTATTGTGGTTAACAATCTCAGCATGGCAGTTTTTTTGTGGGTTTTGACAGAGGGGGTCGGTGTTGTAGTCAGAGTTAAAATTAGAGGAGTTGCTTTTTTGTGTGACTCGGAGACATGTCATCTTCTAGAAGCGGTGGGGAGTCTGTCAGTCACAGCCATGGTGTGTTTTAATCATCTCTGTCCCACTTGGAGGAGCGCTGACGGTTAGAGTGAGGGTTCCCTCCCCTGGACAATAGCAGTATGCTAGAATCTCATACACTCTGATGTCAGACGTAGCAACCAGTTAAGAAATATGAGACGTTTCCTCCTCAAGTTAATCCTACAAATTCAATGGGGGAATCAAGCGATGTCTGGTGAATTTGAAGACGTATCACAAGTGTGTTTGAAGGTTTTTGTGATCTTTCAAAAGATATGACAGCTGGAGGAAGATTGGCAACAAAATAGCAGGAGTTTGTCACTATAGTAAGAGAATGAAGCTGATAGAATAATCAAAACCCACAACATCTTAGAAGCTTAATGAGCGAGGGCTCCCCCCAAGCGAGCAATAATAATAGCGTTTTGTAATTCTATAGCCCTTTTGATAATACTCTAAGGAATTTTAAATAGACATTTCTTTGTAAAGCAAAGTAGGTTAGACTGCAAATTATATTTTCCATATCGTAGCAATGATGATAGGATGTTTGTCTTTACAGTACATCGCTGAGAGAGAAACGACACCCATTTAGATATTAAAAGATAAATTACAACTACATGTGAAATATAACTCCTAATCATAATTTTCTTTTTAGTTGCAGCTAGTGAGGAGATTTATATTCAACGTTCATCAGAGTGACGTACGCCACTAAATTGAGCTTTAAACAGAAGTACTTAGAAAAATATTCCTATTAGCCCCTAAGCAATTAGTCCAGCTGCCTGCCTTTGTCCACCTACCCATTGTGTTCTTTGTACAAACCATTCTCTTATACCTCCACTTACTCCATCCTTTGAGACACCATTGGAAATCCAGGGCTGTAAGTTGAACCCACAGTTGGTTTAAGTGTAATGAAATGTGTGTCATGTCTCCGGCTCTCTCCCTCTGGCTCCCCCTCACCCCTGGCCCCCTGAAAGCACTGCCTTTGACAGGAAGGCCTCTGTGGCTTCTTCTGCAGTGATCTTTAGCCCCTTCAGGTCCCATTGACTATTTCAGGACGTCCCTGCGATTTGAGGGTGGACTCAACCATTCACGCATGCTTCAGAGAATCGACTGCGGAGGAAAAATAGACAGATGGAGTGGAAGCCTCGGACAGCTAAACCAGCCCTCTGGGAAATCCTACCCTGATGCCTGGCCACATTAAAAATAATAATAATAAAAAAAACTGAACAGATAGCCTCTACACTGATTGTATGTATTAGTTTTACAATATGCTTATTGAAACACTAAGCTGGCCGTGCTTATTATACACACTGTGGACCGAGATACACGCTTCTCTTACTCTGCGGTTTACACCGCTTTTCTGTTGCGTGTGTGCTCTGTCTAATATTGTGCTCATAATAGAAACTATGGCAACAGAAGTCAGGTGTGGTTTCTGCAAAAAGGACCCAAGCTGAGCCATTCCAGACGATGCACATTTAAATTCGAACATATATTGACTCAGTTCCTAGTATCTGTTTATTTATCATATATTCAATATTTATGCAGATGAGGGCGAACAGATCATGCATGCAACACTTACCTTGCACGTGTGCGTGTTTATGAAGCTGTGTATGCAATTTACCTGAAGCTTGTGTGAGTGTGTTTGTTCACATTATCTGTGCGTGGACATGTGTCTGTGCATGGATATTGCAGCTTGGAGAGAGTGTGCATGTCCACTATATTAGACAGAGTGTGCAAGGGGTGCCTCAGCATGTGTGTACTGCTGTCTGTTCAGAGCTCTCGGCGCCAGCAGGGAGCGCCATTCCAATTTACCCATCAGCCGAGGAGGTAGGGGGTAAAAGCGCGGGGCATCACTGTCGGAGATTTCACATTCGAGGGACGAGATTACCAGTCAGGGGACCCCTGTGTGGAGGTGATGAGGGAGGGAGACTGCAGGGGCACAGTGTGGGGTAGTTGGGGGACGGGGAAGCAGTGAGAGGGGGGGAGGGCCACACGACTCAACGCCACCCTGGAATCCGTAGGCTCTCGGTTTTCTGGGGAGTGTAGCTGCCAAACTGCACATCTGTTTGACACCAGGCGCTGTGGTATGGCAGTCAGGGGCTGTCTGTCCTGATTCACATCTCTTCGCTCTCTAGTTTATTCTAAGGATCTGTTCTTTAGAAAGTCTGGCAAAACTGTGTCTTGTGTAGACTTTAGAAAAAAGAAAAAACAAAGGATGCAAGATTCTAACAAATGATATATCCTTACTTTAGTTTGTTTTCCTTTCTACCTACTGTAACCACATGCAAGGGAAAGAGTACAAACGCTTGAACATAATCATGGTATTATAAAATCCTGAATAGTTACCTCAGACCCAGTCTGCTGTCGGCCGTGCTCACTCAGCCTGTGTTTGAGTGCCGGCCAAGTCAGCCATGGCTGCTCCAGAGGCCCTGAAGCCTGTTGGGGAGACGGGACATTCCAAACAGCATAACTCATTCTTTACACCCTCTCTGCTGCCATTAGTTAATTATATGCAGGTGTTTTCCTTTCTCAGGTTTTTTTTTGCTGTAGATCTAATAAAAATTTAACCATAAGTACATAAAGCCAAATAGACGGAGAAAAGCAAGGGGGAAACAGTGTGGAGGAAGTGGCTGAATGTGCTGTGTGAAGCAAATTATTGCCCCCATGTAGATTCATCAGTTCTCCCTGCTGGATTAAGGAAGGGCCTTTCTAATGAAGTTCGCCCCGTCAAAATGAAGGGACTAATTCTGATTTAGCTGAGGTAATGAACTTCCCCTCTCCTAGTGAGAGCAGCACCGTGGGGCGAGGAGAGAGGGGTGGTTGTGTAGGGGCGGGGGGGGCGGGGGCAGAGGAGAGTGGCGGCAAGAGAGAAAGGGAGAGAGGGAGTGAGGCAAGACGAAAGACGAGACAAGAGAGAGACATGGAGAGAGGGCTGAAAGATGGAAGGGAAGAGAGGAAGCTAGGTGGAGAATGGGAAAAAAATTATGCAAAACGCCTGTCTCGTATTTGCTGAGATGTATTAAATTTCCAGCGCGGCTGCCTATGTTATATAAAATTATGCTAATGTCTCGTGGCCTGCTGCGAATGGCGGCTTGCTGGTCCTGAGCATGCGTGGCTGGCCGCTACACGGAGCGCACTCAGTGGGACTCAGCTTTTCTATTAAGGAAAACCTCTAGACACCTGATGATGAATTCTCTCTCACCAAATGTTCCCCCTTTTTTGTGTCGAAAATATGAGCGCTTTTCTAAATGACTTTGGAGAGCCCGGCATGGCACTCGGCGGCCTGCGTCGAGCAGGGGGGAAGGGGGTATGGGGGGGGGGGGGGGGGTCCCTCTGCAGCAGGCTAAGGGAGTCAATTAAGGCAAGCACTGATAATTATAAGCCGGCAGAACGCAGGGGCTGGCTAATTGTACAGTGTTCCATGCCGTGAGACCAGCCAAGGGGCCTCTCCGCAAAGCTCTCTTCCCTGCTCCTTTGTGTGGACCACAGACCCCATAGAGCCACATACCTCAGCCTGACAATGCTACAGTGAGGGTAGCGAAAAAAGCCGGGCATGTGCCCGTAATTAACTTTTTACATTCAGGCCACTCACTCTTTTGAGACCTGAAAGAGATTCTTCTTAGATTTACACCTCGTTTCTTCTCTCCTCTTTGCTTGCCAGAAAGTTTTTCTTTGCCCATTTTACTGTTTCTTTGCTTGTTTTTTTTTTTTTGTTTTTTCTCGTCTTAGAAAGTCGGGGCGTAGCCACTTGACCTTTATTTCCTTCTGAGAGGAAAAAAAACACCAGTTTAGAATAAGCATGTATAGAGTAAATTAGAGCATTTCAGCACAGAGTTGTGTTTGTGTGGCTGCAGGGGGTCCGGCGCTCCCATACAATCCATCTCAGTAGCCTGCACTGTTTGTCCCCAACGGACCTCCATACCTGCCTGCAGCTGCAGCGCCTACACATCATTCGTTAACAAGTATTCGGCTCTTGCCTTTGTTGTTGTGGATTTCTCCCTTCTCTTTTTTTTCTTTTCTTCTACCTCTGTGACCTACACACTGTTCATTTGACTGAGTTTTAGCCATTGTGGGTGTGAGCTGTAAGAATAGTTGCTAATGTGGTCCAGGCGAAGCACAAAATGGCAGAGTATACTTCAAAGTGTACAGTAGCGCCAAGTCCTGCTGGATCACCAGCTTCATCTGGTTTTACCAGCTAGTTTCCTGTTGGCAGGCTGATACATTACATTCAGTGCCGTTTCAAATCTAAAATTACATATGTGCACAAAATCTGAAATATACAGTCTTTTTGTCATTTTAAAAGCCGCTTTCAAAATTCCATACAGTACATATCTTGTGTAGGTCTAACGTGGGGGGGCTCTTCTTACTATTTTACTACGGGATTTAAGTGCCACTGAGTACATTTACTTGTTCTAGAATTAAAGAAATATGCTTGTAGAATGAGAAATGTAATCACATAATCTAGAAATGTTATTGAATGAGATGTAACAGTGATACAGTATGAAAGAGTCATAGAAGCTTTTAAACGCCTAATGTAAGTCGTGCATAGAGAAACACAAAGCACAGCCTGTTCTTTATAGATACCAGGCTTCTACTCCGGTCTTCTGGTGTAAAATTATTTAACATGATAATATTAATAATAGTATTACTATTAATAATGCAGCTTTAGGCTTAGCCTTTTTTTCTGTTATGTATGTACCTTTGGCTTCAGTTTCTTTATTTGTTGCTACAGGGTTAAAAGAATCTGGGTATCACTAAACACATTCACAGGGGCTCTTGGCAAATAATTCAAGTGGAAATGTCTGCTCAGTACGTTTATGTTAGGGACAAGTACAAGTGTCCTTATGTTTTTGTCCCCCATGTTTTGTGAACTCCAAAAGGTGTTCTAGTCTGCTAAACCTTTTGTAACATCCATTCAAGCGTTACGCATGTTTATCTCGACACAAAAACCTGTCAGTTTGGTATTTCTACCTCTGGCCTGGTAGCCAGGGGAGCTGTGAGGCGGTTAATGTAGGCGCATCCTGATCCTAGCAGGAGCCTAGCCCTGTTCTGATTAGCACCTCCAACGAGTTGCCATGCATCAGAGCTGACATTCTCCCTGAGACGTGTTCCCCCAGAATCCTTTGCGCTTGCTGTGCGAGGGCGTCACCACCACTGACATGTCACAGCCAACACGTCACACCTCCTTCTCCCTCTGGAGGTTGGAAAACAGCGTCAGGCATGCACTATACTTGAGACCCTGAAGTGAGGGCTTTGATACCTCGCTTAGCTCATATTTCACTGTTTTACTTTTCTCTTGCAGAACCAGGATGTGTCTTGTACATGCCTACTTCCCTACAGGCAAACTGGAGTAAATCCTCTCCTTTCATGCTGCGGTAGTTTTCCAATCTCTTGGATTTCATTAGCTATCACTCAACCACATTTCTATCACTGTTTGTGTAAATGCATTAACTCTTTGATAGAATGGGGTGAATTTTCAAGGTGTTATGATTAATTCTTGTACTTTAATTTTGACATTTTGCACATGATTCACTCTGTCCTTCTCAAACTGTGGAGGCAGGAAATAGATATTAGTAATGTTCCCCCCAGGCGCCAGTTCTCCAATCAGCTTTGGTCCAGGGGGAGTCCATCCCTTTGCGCTCCCACCTACCACCTTCCTACCCCCATCTGCAGCATTCTCCAGGCCTTAATGGGCCTTGTAGTACTTCTGAAATGAGTTTGTTCCTTATGAGCAGTGCTTCTACCTCAAGAGAGCACACCACACGGAGGTGGAGTCAATTTATATTCACCCATAATTCCCTGGGCCTTAATCACTCTGATTTTCCCCCCATTATCTGTTAATGGATAATTCCCGCGGAGAGAAGAGAGAAGTAAACCCACCTACTGTTTACAGGCCTGAAGCTGTCTACTCTGCTGCCATCCACAATCCCGTAGTGGGTTGTATATACAGCAGTGAGTCCGCTTAAAACCAAATCTTCTTGGTTTATTAACACACAACTCCAACATCAGGCGGAATATTGTGAAACAGATGGTAGAGCGGAAAGCAAACTCTCGGTGAAGGTGAAATTCCTCATAAACAATATTGTTCCAAGCAGGTAATTCTGCCTTTATGGCAAGGTTTGCCACTTTAGAAACGGTGTATTGCATTGACCAGTTTGACTGAACCAGTTTTGATTACTATGGTAGTTCTGTCTCCGGCTTTTACAAAAACAACCCATTCCTGCCTACTAAATATTCTCAATTTGTTCTCCCACTTGTTTACTCATTACTTTCAGCAAAGAAGTGCCTTGATTGATGTCCTTAATATCATTTGTTAGAGTGTGCTGCTTTGGCGACACCAGCAGCATGGGTCCCTCTAAGAGTGAGCTTCAGAGAACCATTCACTATGCCCCAGAGAGGAGTGTAAATCTAAGTATCAGATTTTTCTCTTCCAAAGCCAAATGCTAAAAGTGGTCCTGAATTCCCCTCCAATTCAAACTGCTCCTCAGCAGAATTGTTTAAATAGAGTAAGGGGCAGTCGTGGTGGGGGGTGCGGTGGTGTTGGAACGCAATAAGCGGAGGGAGAGTTTTTAATTAAGCAATGCCCTGCGTTATACTTAACTACACACTATTATCAGAGAGTTGGACTGTCTTTAGTTACTTAAGTTTCAGTCTTTTACTCACTGTCAGCTGATGGCTGTGCAGTTACACTCTAAGCAAACCAAGACATCTCTATCAAATTCACAGACACCTTTAACACTGCCTTAAACCTACAGAATTCAATATGCTGAAGCTGTGTCGTTACATAAAGAGTTCACTAAACTATGCAAGCCAGACCCGCAAGCCACAGTGTCCTAAACAACCTTCAACAGCACATGAACTTCAGCCCGGATAAAAAGTAAACAGTGTGGAAAAATAAAGACCATTCTTTTTGAGAGTAGTTTTTCCTCTCTTCCTCTCTCTCTCCTGTCCTCCACATGGGAGAGATATTAGGCGTTTGTGTTTTAAGGAGCTGCGAAATACATAAACCATGAGCCACAGGAACGCGAGGCCCTGTGGATATGCAGATGGGCTTACTTTGCTGGTGTCAGGGATGCTTAGAGGGAGCAGGCACAGGAGCAGTTCTCATCTAAAGGATTTTCTTAGGAGTGCAGAGGGACAGGGTGGTGGCAGCGTAGAACACTCTGGAGACTCGGAAACAGAGAGTCGGAGGAGGGAGAGAGACAGAGATGAGGATAGAGAGAGAGTGGTGACAGTCCCCCGTGGCCCTGTAACCATATCCAGTCTTCAGTGCCTAGATAGGGGTGGGGGCCCATGCAGGGCCATGCTGATTGGGCAGCCCTGGAGAAGGGCTGGGGGAGCGACAGGAAGTGACCTCAGCCCAATGAGGCAGCTATAGGGGCGATCGAGCTGACTTCCTCCCCTGGCTCTCACTAAGAAACAGGCTGCCAGCTTAATTCAACCCATGTTACACTGCTGAATACAAACTCAGCCCTACACAGGCTGCATTACTGGAGCTAACGGAGCTCAATTTACTCATAACAGACTCGCACTCAAACTCTATTGCAGCGCTCATCCTCTTTTCTCTTTCCATCTTTCTATATCGGTCGATATACATCACATAGCACTCTTTCAGTTTAGGGTTTATATAAACATAGGAAGAATGTAGTTGAATTATGTAGTGACAAGAACTTAAACACAAACTATCACTGAATAAATCCTCCTAACAAGTATCGCGTGTGTAGCCAGATATGCTGTAGTTCATTGCTCCTGTGCTTCCTCAATTGTTGTCCAAAAACAATTAGAACACATCACTGAGCCACACCTGTGCACGAGGTGACATGTTCCTACATTACGATGAACACGGGCACTCAAAAATACACCACCCTGCTTGCACACCAAATGTGCATTAAGCGGCAAAAGATTTGCAATTTAGTCCAGTCTAAGTAATATTTGGTAAAAGAAACTACAATACCCAGCTGTTTTAGAGAATTTAGAGAATATATATTTGTGACATTTTTAAAGGTGCACTTCTTCAGTAGGAATGAATGAGTTTGGGGCCAAGAGTCACAGTCATGGTAGGGAAGTAGAGACGACACATTGTTGTTTTTAATCTGTTAATTTGTTGGCAATAGGAAAATTATAGAATAACACCAGCCTTATTCTTCAAATTTGAAGCATACTGTATAAATATATCTTTGCCATTTTCTCTTGGTGCACCTGCTCACAGACATAAACACACACATGTGCACACACAAGGTCAGTCAGGCAGGTGCAGAGTTATCTGCATAATGAAGCAGGCCAGGTCTCCAAAGGGACAGCGTTGTGCACTAGGGTCAAATGAGGGCTGCACATATGGCAGAAGAACAGATCTATAAACCCTGAAAGCCTGACCTTAGTGTACATCCTCACACAGATAAGCAAACTGAATGGTGATCAAAGAGGGCAGTGATCCTCTTGCACGGCTGCGTGGATGCCCTCGTGCCACCCTCCTCCTCCTCCCCCTCCTTTGCTGATGCCTGCTGCTACACTCAGACGCACATGTAGGCTACAGAATATCTCATCTGTCAAATGCATGATTGCAGAACACATCATCAACTCGGTCCCTTTCAAGGCTGCTTTGATCGGCCTTTAGCTTTTACTAGACAGTCATGGGGGAACATAGCCTGTCAGCTTGTGCTGATTTAAAACTTACTTGTGTCTATGCTGTAGACACCACCTTATGCAATGTGCAATGCCATATGTTTATGTTATTGAGAAAAGATTGTAAAAGGACATGTGGTGATATGTTACAGGAGAAAGCTCAATATGCATACACTGTTTCTTTTGGCAATGCAGGAGATGTTTCCATTCCCCTCTCTTCCTGGACATATTAGGGGTCATTGGGTTGCAGTTGTCACTAATAGTCAGAAATAGGTGTAGAGACTAAGATGCTACGTTTTTTTTTTATATATATATATATATATATATATATATATATATATATATATATAGCCCCGTATCGAGTGAGCAAAAAAAACCGGTAAACAAAAGTTGATGGTAAACAAACAAAAGATACAAAGCTACCAAGAATTATAAAGCAGTTGACCTACATATAAACCTAACCGTAATCAAAAGGTTAGTTTCAGGTCAGCTTTCAGTGGTCGTTAGACAAATTACTCTACAAAAGAAAGGACATTTGTTTTTGAACAAAATGTAAAAAGCAGGAAGATCTTTGCACATTGCAGGTTAATATTTTATTGCTTGACACAATTTTTCAGTAGGCATATTTTGCCAGATTTGCCTAAAGATTCTTCTATTAAGCCTCTACTTGAATCCTCCAGGGCTCGAGCCGGGCACAGCTGGTTAGGTGGATTGTGTATTTGTGCTTCTGGTACCCAGGGCCTACGCAGTGGGCACTGGGCTGTATAGAGACCTGGGGATAAACCCTAGATGAGTCCCAGGTGTATCTAGCCCACCCCCTTGCAGAAGCTGGCCTAATGTCAGAGTTGGCAAGAGTTTGATAGAGCATTAGTCCGGCCCCATGTATAGGCCTTTTATTGACGCACTGGAGATGGGCAGTTCTCTGTAAGCCCGAGTCAGCGGATTGCTGTGCTGCAAATGAGTGTGCAGGTTCACAGTCTGAACGACATTTATTTAAGCTATCAGTAGCCTCGTGTGAGGTACTGTAATGTTTAGATAGACGTGTAGGGAATTCTAAGCCAAGCAGATAAACTGGGAATCTGGCCTGCTCTTGAAATAACTGTCGTATCACTGTATTAAAAATGTTGACATGCGAGCATGTTGTAAAGGAGAGGTGTCTTGGCAGCCTTGATAGTCAGTGTATATACACCGGAGAAGTGATGATTTGGTGACATAAACTGATGGTTTTGGAAACTATTTTTTAATATTCTTTTGTCCTTGCAGTAATAGTAATATAACTCTGCACATCTGAAATGGGATTTAAGCATTCGTTCTCTATGATTTATTTTTGATTCACCTTTCAAAGCACACCTGGCTGTTTCCTTCATTTGGACTTTTTTCAAAAGCTGTTTTAAATTGATGCTAAAAATAAATGATTTGGCATGTAAGTTAATCAAAAAGATGACGCTCACCATGTTCAAAGTGCAAGGCCCCGTCTGAGCCATTAGAACCCCGGCTGCTCAGCTAAATTATGCCTGATGGGAGCAGATCACACTTTATATTACTTCCTGTCTCATGGAAATCACAGGCAGGGGTCTTTGTTCCACAAATTTGTTGAATTAAAATTTCATGTGAAAGAAGAAAAGAAAAAAAAAAAAAACCAGTGAGAGTGAGACCTCTGCTATTCATGCTCTGCTTATTTTCCTTCTTACGATTTTCTGTATGTTTTTGTTGTTTCTCTCTGCAGAAGAAGGATTGAACCATGAATGCAAGCTCTGTAGTCAATCATTCGACTCACCAGCGAAGCTTCAATGCCACCTGATTGAGCACAGCTTTGAGGGCATGGGAGGAACCTTCAAATGTCCGGTCTGCTTTACAGGTATGTAATGTGCATGTATGCATGACAGTGTGTGTGTGTGTGTGTGTGTGTATGTGTGTGTGTATCATGGACTCGCAGCCCAATGGACTGGTAGAAAGATTTGAAAGTTGAAGTTGTTCACATTTAAATTCTCAATATGCAAAGCTTTGCATGTCCGTGTTGTCTTTTTCTTTAGTGTGAAAAGGCAAATGGGTTCTAAATGAGTTGGGAAAGGTCAAGCAAGCAGGTCTGCTAAAGCTGAGAACAGTTTGCTGCATGTGGCTTTTTATTTAGTCAAATTGTCTCCAAATCAAGGCCAAAGAAGGTTCATGAGGTGAGAGGGGGAGGGAGGGGGGGGGGGCAGTGTGAGCTGAGGGGAGATGGGGGATGGAGGAGTGGGGAAAGAAAAGGAGATGTGCTAATTGTGGATGGCAGTGGTGCTGATAGCTGTAATGATCTCATCTGTCTCTGTGCGTGGAGGTGGAAGGACCGGACTCCTCCTGAGAGGATAGCGCCCTCCTTCAGTGTCAACAGGGTTAACTATCTCTATAATGAAATCTGCAAAGTCGTTAACTTCAGCTCTTCACTCTTTCTCCTCCTCAGCTCTTTACTCTTCCTCACACTTTTTGGGTCCTCAGCTCATTTCCCTCTTTTGCGCTTCCTGCACCCCCTCCTCCTCCTAATCCCACCCCAAAAAACTAATTTGTCTCACTTCCATTTGTTACACCAATTAACATCATTAGCTCACATGTTGCATTTTGTTCCAATATCTGTTTTCACTTTTCGTACCTCTTCATCCACCTCACTACTTGGCTCCATATTAATTTTCCTCATTTCTCTTTCTCTCCTCTCTCCTCCCACTTCTCTGCTCTACTTTTATCATAGCTGTTATGGCCTTATCTCTCTTTTAGCAGAAGCCTATTGATATATCCCCACCCCGAACCCCCCTCCACCCCTCACAGGGGTCTGAGCATTTAATATACAGAGCATGCCTCCTTCATCTGAGCCTTCATTTTCCACCGCCGGCTTTGACAGACAGGTCCCCCCCTCCCTCCGCGTCCATATCGATCACGGCGCATGAGAGAGAGGGATGCTGGGAGGGAGAGGGGAGGAGGGAGAGACAGAGTACACCCTCAGGACAGTGGTCGCAGAGCAGACAGACAGATGGGCGAAGGCCTATGGTGGCGGGGCAGGCAGGCTGTGGAGAGTATGCATGGACTGAAAGGCCTCCCTCTGTTGGGGATGTAGGGGACAGGCAGACTAAAGTCCGAGCACTCAAAGGAAAAGAAGGACTTTGGCTGACAGCTGTCCTTGAATATATTTAATATAAATTGAGCCTGACATAAAGTAGAGAAAATAAACTTTTTTTTTACACACTAACATTCATGTTGTTACATAAATGTATGTAGTTTTAATAGCCTTGTTTTTTCATTATGTGTTCAAGTTCACATATACAATCGTGCAGCAGCAGAATCAAGTTATTTTACTGCAGTAAAAGTAGCAATAAAGTAAGTTAAGTTACAGTAAGTTAAAACACTAACTTTTAGTTAACTTTTAAGTTTTATATACCACTATTTTGCAAAAGCAAATACATTTGAAAGGAAAATATAAATAATATTGAACGCTTTCAGATAAATGTTTACTGACGCAGTATTTAACTTGTTTTCTTACAATATCTGCAGGATTAACTTTGTATGCTTATGTTTAGGTCCTTACAGCACTTAGTTAAGGTTACGTAAAGATTCTGGTCTCGGATAAAGTAAAAAAGTAAACTGTGCTCAAGACAGGACGTGTGTATTTTATTCACGTTCATCCGTAACCATGATCTTAATTAACCTTAGTGGTTCTGTTCTGTAAACCTAACCACACATGGGACTCAGGAGGTGAACCCTTAAAAAGTAACAGACAAAACAAATTAGTAGTATATTAACTTAATATCTAGGAGACAGGGATGGAGTTGGAGTATATAGTACTAGTAAGTATTGGCAGCACAATATATATCAATATAAAATAAAAAATACTCTTTTCACAGAATGATTCCCCCATATATATATATATATATATATATATATATATATATATATATATATATATATATATATATATATATACTGGATTGTTGGGCATTGAGACATAAGCAGCACTTTTATGTTGTGGCTTAAAGCTGTGCTAATTTAAGTACTTTATATACAGTTGGGAATAATTGAATCTATAATAATGTATTATTGTCTATTTTGTATTTTTAGTCATAAATTTCAAAGTAGAAGTGCAATATTTACAATATTTCTCTCTGAAATGTAGCGGAGTAGAGGTATTAAGTAATGTAAAATACAAGTACTTTGAAATTGTTACTACTACTGTAATAGTTACTTGGGCTTTTTCAGCCAGTTTTATGTCAGTGGGATGAGATGCTGTTGATGAATCTCTGAAAACTTTATTTAGAGATTAAAAGGATCCCTATTACAAACATAATGAGTCTGAACATAAAAGCAACACTTTGATCAAACTAGGTGGTGCAAGTAATAGTGGCTGGGTCATTGAGTTTACTCGATTTACAAGGTTACTCTTTGTTCAAAAGATCATCCCTTCGCGATGCCCATATTTTAGTTTGATCTACCCCCCTGCGACCCAAAAAACTTGGTGGGAGGCAGGGAGTGATTGTCAGTCTTTGACATATCTGATTATCCTCAATCTGCACCGAAAGGAACGGAGAGGACAAACCACACCACAAAAGCAGACCGGAGGAAAAAATGTGGAAAAGTGAGTTGCAGACGGTAGATGAGGGGAGACAAAATAGAGGAGAAAAGGAGACAAAACTTGGAGGAAGCTGAGAAGGTTGCAACTGGCAAGTTTGGATGTGAGATGAAAGCAGGGAAGAGAAGGAGGAAAAGAGAACTGTGTAGGGGAGGGAGGGTAAATGGAGAGAGGTCCATAAGCCCCTGGATGATGAGAGGGAGGCTGACTCTCCCAGGACAGATTTGACAGGTTTCAGAAGTGGGGGAGCCTGCAGCTAGAAGTGTCTGCCTGCACCCTTAGGAACAGTAGTGAGGGCTGGTGTGGAAATTGTGATTGGGAATATGCGCTTAAGACAAACAAAACAGAAGAAAGTGTTCCTGATGAAAGTCGTAAGTGTGTGTGTGTGTGTGTGTGTGTGTGTGTGTGTGTGTGTGTGTGTGTGTGTGTACGATATTCTTTTACTTATGTCACAGCGTGGAGCACAAACTTGAGAAACTACAGGATCCAAATCAGCAAGAGTCTGACAAATACAGTAGTTTAATTGGCTTTTTGTTTAGTTGCTGCCCGCGTCCTGCTGGTGTGTGATGTTAGAATTATGACATCTTACATCCAAAAACAACGACGTAAGCTTAGCTTTGACTCATAATTAGTAGTTATCAGCTTATAGCTCCAAATCAACTTACACAGCCGACTTGTTTGTGTTGCCTCAGAACACTTGGATCAGCCTCTGCATTGTGAACTCTTGGATTAAGCAGAAACGAACACATGTAGGCTAGACGAATAAATAAATGAAAAGGAGAAAGGGGGGGGAAAAAGGATAAACTTTTTTTTCCTCCCTGCACAAACAGCTTAGTATTGGTGCAGTGCAGCCTGCAGAGAGCACCACCCTGCCAAAATAAAGATGAGCTGGGGCCTGTAGTAAAGGAGACGTCTGCCATGGGCGGCCCCTGAGATCTAATCAGAGGGCTTAATATCCCCCACAGCGAGGAGACCTTGGCCCCTCAGCCCCCTCAGCCCTTACACCCCTGACGCCCAACCCGGCTCAGCGCTCTGTTCAGCTCCGCTCTGCTCTGACTCCACAGCCAACAAACTCCACAAAGTTCTCTCTCTCTCTCTCTCTCTCTCTCTCTCTCTCTCTCTCTCTCTCTCTCTCTCTCTCTCTCTCTCTCTCCCTCTCCCTCTCCCTCTCCCTCTCCCTCTCTCTCATTCTCAGCAGGGAGAGACACAATACCCAGCCACTGATCCTGTTTGGATGTGGTTTTGGATTATTTTTTTCTCATTTCTCTATGTCCTCATTTTAACCCTCTTGGAAGAAATGCCTCTGTTCCTCCTCTAAATGGGCATCGCAATGACATATTTCATATGTGACTCACGCTGCCAAATACCAATACAATGTCCCCTCATTGCCCGTTTCAGCTTATCCCTTCATTACACGTTGCATAAAGACAAAGAAAGAGTCTTCATTCGAACTCTTACCTATCACCTTTAGCAATCATAAATATGACCAAGCCTGTGAAGATGTCAACATTGAACTATATGATTTATTTAAAAAGTTGTTGAGCTTCCATTTACATCTTTGTATTAAATGTCATAAGTCCATTTAGAATGTATTATTCTTAAAAGAGCCATCAGTGTGTTTTAGACACTGTCCGCTTGCATTCAAATGAATGCAGAGCAATAAATTGATAAATGCATCGCTGATTAAATGTGTCTCTTGCTGGAACTGGACCAGATGTGCATGTAAACAGCGAGCATCAGCTAACTTGACATCTCAGTTGTGTTTGGCCCTATTGTACAGTATTTGAAGGCCCCCCCAAGTCTCAAATCCATTTTTATTTTTGCTGTATTGACTTTTTCCTCTGCTAGCCAAAGACATAATGAAGGCTTCCTGCAGCTGCTGTGACCTGCTTCTGTGTACAGTATATGCAGACAAAACGCAGCTAAAGAAAAAAGCTATTGTTTATCAGCGTATTTTGTCTTTCAGAGCATGTCCCACAAAGAAAATTGTCATAGTTTTTGGGGCATAACAGAGGCACAAATGTGCATGATCGCACAGGCCTTAACCTTGAGTGGCAATGTTTTGTAGCAGATTTTAAAAGCAGCCATCTATCTGCAATTACGTTTGCCTTCATATTGTTATGGTCATTAGTTTCAGAAATGGACCATGGAGTTGTTGTTTGTTCATTAGAGAAGGTTTGTTCATTTCTGGTTAACATGCTGCCATGTTCCAGAGACAGCTGTCACCCAGGCATTAGCAGTCTGAAAGCATCTCCGCAGTGTGTCTGCTTTGAATCTAAACTTTTATTTCCCAGGTCAGGAGTGTGACATTCAATGAAGCCGAGTGCGTCTCAAGTGTACGCAGCTCAATAATTAATAACCGCTCTCCCAGGTGAGCTCAAATTGGGACACGTTAATGTTGCAGAGCCCCGCCACGGGGCTGCAGCGACCCCAAAGCCATCTCCGACAGACACCTCACCTTTTGTGGCTGTATATTTTTTCCTCCCTCTCCTTGTGGCCCCACGGTGCATGCATTAGAAGAAAAGTTATTTTGAGCTGTAAGAAATTCAAATGAAGCCCCCACATGCTAACTTTTCCAGAGCATACAGACCTTTGAGATTAGACAGCCATCCTTAAAGCACAAGGGTCTGGGATAACAAACGGCATGTTTGAAGTGCTCCTTGGAGATTGCACACACACACACGCACGCACGCACACACACACACACACACGCAAGACACATTCACTCAAGACGCACACAGTTGCCTCCCCCTTAGCTTTCCAGTGTGGACTATGGCTTAATTAAAGCACAAATGTATGGTATATGTTTTAAGTGCCAGCGAGTTGTGTGTTTATATGATGGTGAATGTAGTCTGAGTCTGCATGAATAAGTAGCGCAACACCATGAATATTTATATTGTCAATATAATTAGCAATGTAGACTAATGGAGGCCATGTTTTGCACTTGAAGCCATGCCAGTGTTTTGTGGTTGTTTATTTTCTGGCTTGTTGTCCCCACAGTTGTGCTAAATAAAGAGCATCATTATTCCCAAAACATTATGCGTTCGCTAGCTCTAGCGCCATGAATACGACCACTTCACTGTTAACATCTAAATTGTTCTCTGTTTTCTTTTTCCAATTATGTAGCTCATAACAATGTTTTTTATTGTTGATAGTGCGTTCATTTGTTTGTAATTAAGCCATTTTCCTTGCCATTTGACATGTCTGTTTTTAAAAAAAGTAGTCAGGCAGATGCAATTATGATTGTGCCTTTGTTCCCTTAATGCAGGCAACAAGGTTCTACTTGTTTACTCGTCTAATTTGTCAACATTAGGAAGAAAATAGTTTTTTGAAATGCAGTATATACAGGATTTTGAAAGTCTTGCACTCATGTTCATGAATTGCTTCTCCTCTGTGTCTCCTTCCCTTGTAGTATTCGTCCAGGCCAATAAGCTCCAGCAGCACATCTTCTCTGCACACGGCCAGGAGGATAAGATCTACGACTGCTCGCAGTGCCCACAGAAGTTCTTCTTCCAGACAGAGTTACAGGTGAGCCTTGGGCTGGTGGAGCAAAAGGGCCACCAGCAGAAGCTGCGACCGCTAATCACACACGACAGCTTAACAAACACTAAACACCACTCGCTGCACTCCGTCTATCCCCTCCATCCCGGCTGGGATGAGAGACTCAGAAGGAATTATTTCAGTCCGTTTCCAAAGCTCATTTGTGATGTGCAGATATGATATGATTTGCTTATTAGACCAGCAGAGCACTAAAATATCTGGAATTAGAGGATTAGTGGAATGTTCGTTTTTGAAGAGGTAATTACATACAGTGCAGAGGCAAAAACACAGTTGAGTCAATATGCCTGCATCTCCCCTCCTAATCACTGAGGATGCCTCATGGCTAAATATGAGCTTTGTCCTCTGGGAGACCGTATCTGCCCTTCAACAAAGTTAGTAGTTGGACTTATGAACTTGCAACGTTAGAGAGATAATCCATTTTCTAGCAATCTTTTTCTCTGGTCCTTGGAGAACCTGAAAAAATGAAACAGACCTTATTATATTATTTCACTGCGGTGGTGTTTTCAAGCAGCTCTGTTTTGTTTGGGGGATTCTCTACCATACACATGGTGCACTTCTCATATCCAGATCTTTTTCTATTACCTTTTAGAAACTGAATCATTAAAAATGTGAGTAATCTATAAACATCGTGTTCAATCCAATCACTGAAATTAATCTTAATTTGCCCTAAAGCTCAGAGAGAAACCAAAAGCTCCTGACCACATCCTCCAAGTCCACCTTTTCTTAAACTTGGATTAGCAGCACTATGTATTAGCGGGTAGCCAGAGGAAGTATCGAGGGCTTGGCAGCTCATTGATTGGCAACAATTTTCATATTGAGATTCAGCTGTAAACACAGAGGCGTGTGTCTGCCAGGAGGAAGGTGAACCTGATCATTATCTGCTGGTCATTTGAGCACCGCAACCATGAATAAAACAAGTCCTGATCCACCTACATGCAACTCCACCACTGAGAAGGTTATTTAACAAGCCTCGTGCTCCACCAAACTGCCAACACAGAGTCTTTTCATTCATGACAAGGCCTCCTGTTTATCACATGTTCATCTCTCATTGGTACGAATGTTCTCTATAAAGCAAGGGTTGTTGCAGGTGCCTGGAAACAATCTCAAATAACCTGGGGATGTTTTCCTACTTTTTTTGTTTGACATTTTTTGGAATGAAGTGATCTCCACCTCCCGGAGGTGTTGTTTCATGCATGATTATATTGTTTTACACTCTGTGTGAACAGACAAGGGTAGAACATGAAAGACCTATGGCTTGTTGTGAAACAGGGGGTTATGAAAAGAGAGCAGGAATGAGCTTGGGGGATAAAGACGATCATTACGCTCAACCCGTGCCATCCTCTAAAGGCAGTCCCATGTGAGTGCATGCTCACACTCTCTTAAACACATATGTAGCTCATATAAATCTGTGCATACGTACTCTTTCTTATCACATTCATACAGAAAAATACACGTCCAGAGTTTATTTATACTCTGACCAAATCAAAGCTTTCTTAAGTTTTGAAAAAATCTTTATCTTAAGATGCAACTCCTGAACTTTGTAACGGTAGATGTTATATTTTCCTTTTTGACTGTCTATAGTTAAAGCCTTCAACTAAGCGTGCAGCTTGGAGTCTTGTTTTTAGTTGCTGTTTGTTTGCGGTTGCCATTTCCCATGCATCACACTTCAAAATGTCTCTCTGACACGGGGCAGTCGTTTGTCAGTCTGTCTGAAGTGGAGCTGTCTTCCAGCAGCGAGAGAAGTAGAAGCTCTGTCTCTTTGCCAGGTCTTGAGTTTGGAGTTTCTCCCTGTTTCTCCCTGACACTCTGGCCCACTCACAGGCTGCCTGGGCTCCTCATCTCTCACAGTAGTCGGAGGGGTCAAAGGGCCAGTGCAAGCTGGGAGAAGGAGCGGCGAGAGGGAGAGCTGCCACGGCAGGTAAAGGGAAGCAGGAACGATATTTTATTAATTTGCTGCTGAGATCCTGAAACAGACCAAAGGCTGTGACAGGTATCCAGTACACCGCTCCACATCCTCCCCCACCGCCTCCCCCTGTGAACTCTACCCTGCGAGGGGCTAGCCAATTTTCGCCAGCCTGTCGAGATGGATGATGGGAGAGCATCCGTCTAATCAGCCCTCCTAGGACCCCCCGCCCAGCCGCCCCCCTCAGACTGGCCAGATTGACTGACTCCTGGGCCTGTGTGCCCCAGAATCCAGATTCCAAAGGAGAATAATCTCTCTTGCTCTCTATCTCTCGCCCTCTTTCCTCTTTCTTTCACAGACAAAAAAATAAGCACTGAGATGCATAGACCACCATTCTCCTCAAAACTCTCCAGAGGACTCTCCTCCACCATCACACACACTCACACAGCCTCCACCCTGCACATCCCTCTCCCTCACCCCATTAAAATATGGAGCAAAGTCTAGATATTTCATGAGGTGCTGATAGGGAGGGCAAGCGGGCTGGCTGTGCAGCTCTTTTTCTGACCCTCATCTACTGCCCACCCCTTGAGTAGCTAGGAGACATGGCTTCACTACATCCTCTCTCCCAAATAAGACCCACTGTCCTGTCATTTCAGAGGAGCTGCCCCCTCATGAGGAAAAAAAAAGTCCCTGGGTTCTAGCCAAGGCCACATTGCAATGTGAAACTTGATAATAAACTTCCTTCTCCCTTTGCGTTGGCTTCAGATAGCTTTGCACAATGCAAAAGAAACCGACCCACTGACAATGCTGCTAGGCTGGATTAATTAGCCAGATTCATTAACTGATGGATGCGCAGTATATTAGCCACGGCTTAAATCTGACATTTCTCTGAGTGCAGTTCGTTTGAGAAGAAACACGCAATTGCAGCTCCTCCAGTGATGCGGCGTACTGGAGGGCTGCAATCAGAGGCTTCTCTCCCAGTGATCCCAATTCCTCCAAAGACAAGACCATGAGATTGAAGTTACACAACAGTGAAGATGACATTTTCTGCACGAGATTCCCTTGGTCCTTTTAAGCTGGGCTGTCTCTTTCCCCCTCCATCTTCCAATTTCATTATCATTCCTTGGAAGTGACACGAGATTGTAAGTCATGTGTTAAGTTGTGCCGAGATCGACGGAGGAGAGGAAGGACCGGGGTACTGTATGACTTCTCCCTCTCCTCAGACGCCCGCAGGACACGTACCTTAATTGGAGTGTCTTTTAAAAGGATTCTTTCAAAGACAATCCAAAGCTCCCTGGCCTTAATGAGTGCTGAAAGTGACGAACACATCTGCATCATGTTCTACTTCCCCACACAAATGAGATTCTCCTCTCCCCGTGTGATAGCCATTATTGCCAAGCTGTGACCAATTCCACTGTTTTAATTAAGCATATTTATAGGCTTCACGGTCACCAGGTGTAAACAGCTATGCATGTCATAACGTCCGTCTAAGACAGAAAATAGGGAGGTGGGAGTAGGGGGGAGAGAAAGTATGAAATGGGTTAAATGTATCCAAAGTGTGTATCCAGTGTGCTGCATTTTTATGATATTATAATGCATGGAATAACTAAAGTAGACTTTATAAATGATGGCTCTTCAAAACAATTTTTTATGGCCTGTCATTTTCCCCTTCCCTTTTCATGGAATCTTAAGAACGACACTCGTCAGTATCAAGCGCAGAGACTTAATTCCCCAGAAGTTTTTCTTTCTTTTTTTTTTATTTTATGAATTTTAAAATATGCCCCCAAAAACGCCCCAACTGCCCCGCGTCCCAAAAGTGTCTCACAAAAGCAAAGCTTCATGTGTTTGTCCCTAAGCGGCTCTCAAACACCCCATTTTCTCTGAATATCTTGATCTGCCAAGTATGACAGCTCTTCACGCTTTTGAAAGTTGTATATATATTTTTCTTCCTTTTATATGACAACTTGTTTTCTTCTTCATCACCCCAGGTGCTCAAAATTCTGTCACTATTTCAAAAAGTTGCACTACAAAATAAAAGAACAATGAATTAGGAAAAAAAAAACATCTGCTTGTGAGGCGCCATCATTAATATTTAAGCTTATTTATAATTATGTACAACACTGTACACACACTGTAAATGGGGACATAAACAGCCTTAGAAGACTAGTGATGTATCACAATAGTTGTGTTCTAGTTTTGTAGGTGGATCAGAATTAGACAGCATGACAAACCTAATGATCCTGGGAGGATATTCTCTATTTCTCAGTGCATGTGTGTGTATACATCTGTGAGTGTGCGCTGTATGTATTTGTCTTTGTGTCTGTCTCTCCCAGGGTCTGATATGTGCATGCAAACACATTGTCTAGAGGGAGACATGACAAAAACTCCCAGAAGCCTTTGAGCTGTTCTTTTTTTCTTTTTCCTGTGTTGCACCACTGGGGAAAGTTAAATCCAAACAAAGAGGAGACGCTTTGTGTGCTGTGCTGGAATCCATCACTAGATCTCTCCCTCAAACATGTCTCTTTTACTTTTCTTAGTTGACTTTTTCAACAACTTTGATAAATGCCATTTTAAGCGCTTCTCAGGAAATTCACTACAGGTTTAATTTACTGCCTGTAGTGATTTGATTTTCAAGTGTCTATTATGCTGTTGATGTTAACAAAATGCAGCAGAGGCCAAAACAAACGGCATTAGAACAATTAGTCCCTCTCGAATTTCAAATTCACACATCGCACCACCAAAGTAATTCAGTTTTAGAAAAGGATGTAAATGACACCGGTCAATTAAAAGCAAATTTTCTGATTCGCTTCTCAATTTCGGTGGGAAAACATTCCCATAGAAGCATGGAAATGCAGGAGAAAATTTAGTCCTCAAAAATCTCCGCATTTGTGAAGTGGCATATCTAGCAGCACAGGAGAGGGAGGGAGGTGGGGGCAGACGCTCTGTAGCATCCCTAGTCAAAGTCTGTCCCTGACTGAAGTGGTTAAATGTGAGAGTAATTGTGTTTTGTTTCTGGGACTGACATGTGGAACCCCATGGACCCCATCTCCCTCCCAGTGACAGGCAGAGATCCTCCCCCCTCGCTCTGTCTAATTAGAGGATGTAGCCCAGGGCTCATGTCCCAGGAAGACCCATCCCCCTCCCAAGATGGCTCCCCTAAGAAAGCCCTTAATTGGGTTCTTTAGTCATAGTCTTCATTTTGGCTGGAAAGGCATCTGTGTGTTGCTATCACCTCAGAATACAGTTTGTATCGCTCTCTTGTGTTTTTTTTTTCTACCTCCTCTTTTTTTTCTCCTCTCTCTCACCGGCCCTTTCTCTATTGCTTTCCCTCTCCCCCTCTCCCCGTCTCCCACTCTCTCCTCACTTAATGAGGCCCCATAATAACACAGCAGTTGTGCAGTTGTTTTGCTACCTCAGTCAAACAGCGGGACCACTGCATAGTGTGTTTCTAGTACCATTCACTTGTCTACTTAGACAGGGTAATGAGTATCATTTGGAGCTACAAAGCACCAGCACACAAAAAGGGTGGTCCGTCATCTCCGGTTACACCTCAGAAGCATTTGCTTGGGGTAGTTAGACATCTAATCAAAGCATTTCAAGCATTATGGATTTATTATACATTTTTTACAAGCGTTCAGTGCGAATATCACCGGACGCAGAGCGACACACATGGAAGACATTGAAATCCATTGCTGTTGTCAACTCCACCCTAGTGCTGGTACTGTATGACCATGACTCCCCGGACACCTCACTTCAAGGAAGACAGTCTGTTACCATGGACACCAGGCCGGTCGTGGCACAACAGTGTTTGGGGTCAACCCTCCCCGCGGCCTGATAAGTGATGACTATGGAGAATGCCAACTGCGGTATTATTTATTTATTTGATTGTGTTCTTCATTGGCTAAACTAGCCAGCAGTAAGCCTGGCCTCAGGTCAAAGCAGGGAAGGATTACTCCCTCAGTGGACTGGTCAACAGTAGGGAATGCACAAAGGGAGAACTGAGTCAATACTGGGCTGAGTTCAACACACCATTAAAGATCAAGGCAGAATGCAGCGCTCTTGTCTTTCTCCACGGCAGTTTTAAGCGATAAACAATATATTTCTCACGGTGGCAGAACTTTTACAAAATTACCCAATAAATGGGGTCATTACTGCCCATTGTTTATCTTTCAATCATTACACACTCAAATATCCAAGTTTCATTACTTAAAGTCACCTTGCATTTTGGAGCCTCAAAGAAAGACCATAGGTTCTTTGTTTTAGTATCATTTGATGACGTTCTCTTATGCGTTAATTAAATTCCTGAGTGATGACTACGGGTATGCACAGGTCTCAGTGGTTTTGTGCACACTCCCCGTGCTCCAGATGCAACTATGCAGACGTACCTTATGTCAGCCATGCAGGGTAAGAGACAGAGAAACTCGGCACACACTGATAACACTTTTAATCATAGCTTAGAGGGGGATGTTTACAGTTTAGACTGTTCCTTCAAATATTTGATTATAGATCAACTAAATAAGACACTTTAGCTGCAGGGGTTAAAATAAATGTGCTTAACTATTCTAATTAGTTTATTTAATGAATAATCTTTACTGTAACTAAGACTTACTTGACTTGCATAGCATGTCTATGCTTTACTGTTGCACTAGCAAATAAATGCCTCGATTCTTTAAATAATCAATAACTAATGTAAATATTCACATTTACATATTACATTTTGTAATAAGTTTTATTTTTGTCAGAAATGTAACAATTACAGTACTCTTAGGAAATATCACCTCACTGTGTAATAATCTGTTCTGTAGTTGTTATTACTTTGCTTTTTATACCTTTTTATACCCTGTAGTCATAAAGAAAAGCGTTTGATTGTTTTTTACGACTTAACATTAGACTGACATGCTGACATACAAATAACTGTTAATAAAACATTGTCATTACAATTAGTTAACAGCCTTGTAAACATTATTGCATTTATTTATGCTTTTATTAAGTTTTAGTTCATACACTCATTTCTATAAAATATATATGATATATAATTGTTATTATTTAAAGAAACAGCACTTTGAATTTTAGGGCTACATACGTATATGTAATGCGACAAATTCAGTTCAATTCCGTGGTCAGCTCTACACTTGTGTTGGGCGCATACTGCTTTGTTTGTTACAGGAGCCTTGAAAAAGGCCATAGCTTAAAAAGTCGTTACTGCTCACTCAGCTCTCTAACAACTCGATAAAGCCTGGGTTTAATATTACATGCTGGATAACACCAGGTAAAAGAGCAGACACAATGTAGCCTACTTAACATGTGCTCTGCAGGTATTAACATAATGGTAATCAAACATTGTTAGCGTTGCGATTGAGCTTTACATCTTCCCCCTGTGATGTTAGACAATGTGAAGATCGTCTTTAATACAGCGAGATCAGATGAAAGAGAGAATGTGTCTGCTAGTCCGCTGGACTTTCTTCGCAGAGCTGATGTAAGAGATGCACCTCTGTTGCCTCACTGGAGACCGGGTGCTATCGATGGAGACCAGAGCAATGGGGAACGACATAAAGAATGATTAGTTAATAAATCAACTCCCCAGCCTACTGGCTCTTTCTCGCTTTCTGTTCATCCCCAATCGTTCCCCATTTCTTCTCACCCTCTCCCTCTCTGCAGCAGTGTTAAATTCCTCAGACATGTTGCACCTGTTTGCATGGGTACACAAAACCCCTGCCGGATGTTCCCCCTCCTCTCCCATTACCCCTGAGGGCGTTGCAGTAGGGTGATGTAATCAGATGAAAGTGGTGGTTTTAACGGTGGCATGAAGCCGGTGAGAGAATAGGAGAGGAGGAAGAGGCTCGCTCCGAGCCAATGCAGCCAGTCTTCATAAGGGAGAAGCGGATGCGCATTATTGATCAGAGCAAAATTTAATTTAGTGGAGAATTGACTGTGTGCTATGGTTTACCTGAACACTGCTGGTAGCTGGGCCCTGCAGCAGGCCTGTGTGGCCAGCAGGTGGTTGAAAGGATCGAGAAGGAGATTAAGGGTTGGATAGAAGGGAAGGAAATAGATGATAAGAGGAATGGCAGAGTTTCAGGGGGAATAGGATGGCATTGAAGGAGGGAGTTAGGATGAGAGCTAAAAGGCTTAATGGAGGGCATCTAATCCTAAATTGCAGAGATTCTGGTGTGACACCATTAGTGACATCCTCCTTACCAGGGCACTGGACATTTCGGTCATTCTCTTGCATCTTGCATGTGAATTATGTGTTTCACATCTAATTTGACATTTGTGGTTGGGTAAGTATTTAACTTATACAGCGCGGCTGCAGAGGTACTTGAATAACTTGACAAGGATAAAGATTGGAAAGTGAATTCCCACATTCCTTTCCTTCCATACTCACACATAGAACAGTTTATAGCTACTCTGTGGAGTTCAGTATCCACAGAGATAAAGGTATCAGTTTCATTTTCTTTCAACGTTTTTTTTACCCCCCCCCCCCCTCTTTTCCTCTATTTCCCTTTCGTCTGCATGGCTGCCACAGCCACTGAAGTCGTTTAACACCGTCCTTGAGAAAGCCCTCAGTGAGAAAACTCCTGGCATGTTTAAGGAAAAGGTAGAATGCAGTGTGTGTCAGACAGAGCTGGGACATGCAGAGGGGGGAGCCATTCCCCAGAGGGGTTATTTTCCCCTCTAATAGCTGTTACGAGCCCTACATTATATCCAAGGAGCTACGTTCCTTTGGGGTCCACAGACACATATACACACACACACACCTAGACGCACTGGCACACTCACACAAAGGCATGCACATTCAGTTGAGCACAATTTTTCTCTCTCTGTTTCTCTCTCTTACACATACACACACACACACACACACACATGGGCACACGCACTCAGTCCTAGCCGCTTTGCTCTCCTCGTGTCAATATCCTGCCATTTGAAGTCACGTACTGCAGGGGCTTCTGGGAGTCGCCGAGGAGCCAGGCTGACGGGTAATGGGCCGCATTCATTAATAAGGTTGCCGTGCTCCTGTCCCTCCTCAGCAACACCAAGGATGTCTTCACCGGGGGGTAGGGGGTTGGTGGAGTGTGAGGAGGGGGATGAAGTGAGGTGGGGCGAGAGAGAGAAAGAGAGAGAGAGAGAAAGAGAGAGCGTCCCGTGGGGAGTCTCCTCCCAGACTCACTTAAAGGAGCTTTATTTCAGCAAGAGAGGAGAGAGGGAAGCAGAGGAGCTGTCCGGGGCCGCCTCTTTAAAAAAAGGAGCGCAGGGCCCAGGCGAGCCACTCTAACCCTTACAGGGGTCACACTCCTGCTCCCCGTCAAACAGCTTATTACCCCACCTGTCGGGAAGTAATCGCCCTAGCTGAAAGGAAAGCTGTCGAGGTGTTTAAATGCTTTATATGGAAGCAGCTGAAAGGGTAAAGAGGGAAGGAATGAATGCAAGGGGGGGCTAATAGTCGTCTCCCAGCACTGCCTGAGGGATTCTGCACCAACAGAACTGAAGGTGACTGCTTTGGTAAACCTTCTCACTGAGGTTGCAGTAATCATACTAGTCTCCTCCTCACCATTTTATTTAAAAACTAGTTGAGCAGTAAAAATGGCATTTCACTTGTTTCTGTGCCTATGTGAAGAACAAAATGTATGTGTGTGTGCACTGAGGTGTGTGTGTTTGTGCATGCATGTGTGCTGATGACTCTGTGACAGGTGTGTCTAGTCCATGCCAGTTTAGAGAGTCCAAGTCCGTGTTTTAAACAGAGCGCAGCAAGTGGGGCATGTAGTTTGCATTAAAGGGATTAGCAGTCACTTCAAAAGATGACCTGGATTCAGCCCACCAGGGACACCAGTTACACACCCCCTGGTCCACACTCCCTTTAAAGAACCTGGCACAGCTGCCCCACTACAACCACTCTCAAAGGCCTGTGTGTGTGCCTGCATAAATTTGGGAGATACAGCAAAATAGAGTGATATTGTCAGCTTGTTATCCTGTCATACTGAATTGTGCACCGTTACATATTTACAGAAGTGTGGAGGATCAAATCGTCAACAGCCTAAAAAACAAGACTCAAAAATGATATTTCATCATGTGTGCCAGTGCCTTTTTTATGGATTTGTTTCCATGGACACATACTTTGATCAGGAAGCAGGATTTCTGAGTAATGGGATGTTATCTGTCAGTAGTGTTGTGCGTTTGTGTTCGACCACGACTTAACTGTCCTTATTCCTAACACCAACTGCTTTTGACGCTCACAGGTTTGACTCCTGTGCAAGTTAATTGGATCGGGATAATGAACGCCGAAATAAATGATGTTCAGATGTCATAATAATCAAAAGTGCTTGTCAATCATAATATTTCAAATACTTTTCAAGGTGTAGAGCATTAGCGTCATTGGTATGGAAGATGAATAATGTCCCTTTAATGAAAGGGAAGGAAAATGATAGATGATCATAATATTTCCCCTGTTTCTTTTTGTGTCCTTGCAGAACCACTCGTTGACTCAGCACAGCAGCTAACATGGCAAAGATCAGCGGCATGGCCAAGAACAAGGATCCCATGACGCAGAGAATAATGTCTGACCGCCAATTACCGTCGCAGTTTCCCACTGACTGTCTTGCACTGAACTTTTGATTCAGTTTCACCACAAGGAACCATGCCACAGCAAGAAAAAAGAAAAGCAAAGCAAAGAAAATAAAAGAAAGAGGGGGAAAGAACATAAAAGAACCCTCTCTGTTCTTTACTAACCATTATTTCAAAAATAAAGAAAAAGCCAACTTGTTTGTACATAGAATTCTTCATGTGTTGCTTAACTACAGCTATATTGCAATCTTATACAGTATTTGCCAATGTACAGTTCAAAATGTTTGTCCAAAAAAAGAGAAGGGTAAAAAAAAAAAATATCAATGACCTTGTCAATCAGACCAGATGGGACTCAACCAGTTGTGTAAAGGAGAAACAGGGTGCCACTGAGAGCGTAGCAAGCTGTAGGAACCGGCAAGTATTGTCAGGAGGACTCTTTTCATCAGCGGCCCTCCTACTGCGCAGTATGTCAATCTGTATCCAAACATGGTCAATCATTATGGGGTAGAAAAGCTTGATTCACCAGCATAGGCTGAGATATTGTCTGTGTGTCCGTCGTTACATGGCTGCCAGAGGACCAGCTGAGAACGGCGGTGCGACTAATCTGCACTGCCTGCGCTGGAGTTCAGACGAAAGGGGGGGGAAAAAAACAAAAACAAGAAAGAGAAAAAACAACACAGAGAACAGAAAAACAGGACAGGATGCTGATATATGCAAACGCAGTGACACAGATTTTGAAAAGGCTAGTTCCTCTGGTTGGCTCGCGAACAGAGGCGTAAAGCTCCCATGTGGCTCTCAGAGCATGGGGAAAATCTCCAGCCCACTGACTCAACCTGTACATTTCTGTTGTCAATGTTTACTGCTCGTTGAAGCCTGGAGATTACTGGAAAAATTATTTCTTTATGTTTTGTTATCTATACATATTTTTTCGCAGTGAGGGAGTAAATCCATTTGGATTTGGGGTCATGAAGACTGAACATAATTTCAGTCTGTTCTGGGGACATACAGTAGTTAAAAAACTTTGTCCCCGGCTCTCCTGGAGAGTGCCCATGTACTCCTCTTGTTTCTTTGCAGTGTCCCATTGCGCTCTGCTCAAGCTGGAAGCCACTGTGGCATCATACAAAACTTTAAACCATTATGTTATGTAAATGTTTTGCATTCATTGAACCTGAGATGCACTTTTGTATAAAACTTTAATGTTTTGACATTTTGATTGAGAATTGTTCGTATACAGTTTACAGGAAATCACCATCTCCTGCAGCAAAAGGACAGTTATCTCCAATGTTATTAAAATGTATTGTACAAATATGGAGTTCTGTATTTGGCAGACCTCGTTTTTTGTGTTGCACATGTGATGGAAATATTAAAAACTGTATGAGGAACTGGCTTCACTGTCCCTTCATTATCTATCTAACATACTTGTGTGTTAATGTGTGTGGCCAAAGACCTAAGACATATGACAGCCTAAACACAATCCTCATCAAAAGCTTACATTGCTTTTTTTCATTGTATCAAATTGGATCCTATTTTTCTTCGCTCCCTCGTGGCTCTCGCTAACAAACATCTGAGCATCTTAAGGGAGGTCTGTGTTATTAATGACTCCATTACCCATCACCCTGTGCGGTCCCATTCTACACACCCTTGCGCTAGGTCTATTTAGGGAGCCTCCAGCACTCCGGGAGACCGAGAAAAAGATTCTTCTGCCTTTGCGGGATGGGATGAAACCCATGCAACAACATCTGTCTGTCTCAGCAAATGATTCATCAATGGTGACACGCGAGCAGCATAACATTTGTTGAAGCTTTCAGTTTTGTTTTGAAAAGGCTCATCGCTGCAGCTCATTGTAACTAGGTTATACTGTGAGTAGTTAAACTACCTTTCAATTTATATCAAATTCAGCAATATACCATATTTGGATGAATATTCAAAAATGAATACAAACACTAAGAGAAGCATATTCCAATACTGTTTTAATTTATAATGTGAAGAACATAAATAAATAAAAACATAAACGTGACCTCATTGGATGTTAATATAGTTTCTGAAGCGTGTCTTATTTAGTTTTCTCATTTCAAACATAACATCAAATGTGCATGTTGTCTGTCATCTATTAGCTTCTATTACATTAATCATGAGGATCAGGTGAGGAATGGACAGTGCCTCTTAGAGTGACAGACTTCCACAGTGGAGACACAACCCCCTCGTCCAGAGCAGAGATGGTACGGCCCAACATTAACTGTCATAGTGAATGCAAGCTGGGCATCCATTAAACAACTTTGCTAGCATCTCCCCGTGCCAGGCACTTTTAATAAGCTTCAAGGGCATTTGAACGGGTCCAGAACTTTGCTTTGCCAAAGATGGACTGGCCCACATCATCCATTACATTAAATTGGGTGGCGGCCTCCAGCTCATATTTATGATTTAATTAAATTCACTTGTGAGGCGTATCAGAACCACTGCGGCCTCCCTTTTAACGCCAGCCTAAGCAGCAAAACACACACACACACACACACACACACAGCTACACACATGAGTGTATACACAAGCGATGTGTTTCTGACACTCGCCCAAGTGTGAGACTTTGTGGGCGCTTTGGCAGGGGCGTTCTCAGGGGTTCATTTAAAGCAATATAATTACGCAGCCCCCAAGTATTCTTCCATCAGAAAGCAGCAGAATGGATGGCTTGCTCAGAGATAACTTAGCTTGGCTGATCCTCTGCGGTGTCGTCGCCTGAACATAACCTCAATGCAAGTGGTACTCAATGCTGCTAAGAGCCTGGCCAGTCCTTGGTGAAACTAGGCAGTCGGGCCAGATGTTAGGGAGTAACTGAAATGCCATTGTTCTTGTCCAGGATGTGTGTGAAATGGCATTTTTTTTTTTCATTTGACAGCATAATACCCATAGTCTCCCAGAGGAAAAGTGGCAGCCTGTGTTAAGACTTTATTAAAGAATTATGAGATCCAACCTGTGCAATATGTTGCTATCCACATGGCTGAAAATGTGCCAGTTTATCCGGTATATGAGCAACCTGCACAAATGTGGGTACGCATTTGGTGTTTGTCCCTTGTGATCCAGTGTCCTTGCTATCACTTTTCTTTGGTGCAAAATTTAGTTTGGTGAAAACTCCACATTGTTAGGCTGCGCATTCCTCCCACTGAAGGAGACCTCAGAGACCTCTTATGGCATTCAATATGTGCGCCCAAGCGTGAGATCCAGATCCATTTGGCCGGGAGATCCGCTGGGAGTGTCTGGGGTAACCCAATCTCTCACACCGGCACTCCACATCCAGAGAGCCATCTTTTCACTTCAGAACTGTGTCAGCAAAATGGACGCCTCCATCTCAGTATGTAGCCCTGCCACAGTGTTTATGGATCAAGCACAATAAGGGTACTGCTATTGTCTTTCCTGTATATCCTGTGTAATTTTGTATGCACCCTGTTTCTGTGTCTTTAAAATGTAATTGTAGTAATGAGAATAAGAAAACAAAACTGTTGTGAAAGCCGTATCTCAAATAGTCGTCCTCAGAGTAAAGTTACTTTACTGACTTTTCTTCTACAAATGTATGGATGGCACAGAAAGTCCTCTGGTAATAATTATGAAAAGTGCCTGGAGCTGTAAATATCACCTTTAGAGGATATCCACCTTCATCCAACACTTCAAGCTACAAAACTTGAAAATGTAAATAAATGTATTTAAAAATAAAACATTTATTCTGAGTTTATTTATGTAGGGAAAACGCGTCTTTCATCCCTCCATACATTTTCTAAACCGATTATCCTGTTCAGGGTCACATGGGACTTGAGCCTATCCTAGCACACATTGGGCAAGAAGTAGGATACAGCCTGGACGAGTCCTCAGTCCATCATCAAGCTAACACACATATAGACAAACAAACTCACTCACACTCTTCCCTCCTCTGTAGCCCCTCATAATGATCCCCCCTGTCTCCTGAACTGGGATAGCTGAAGGTGAGTATCCCCCTCCAGTCATCTCCCTCTGCCTCACCAAGGCAAACACTTGAAATAGACAAGGCACTAGATTTTTATTTATTTTTTTCTACGGATGGGACGGGGGAGGATTTTCAAAAATGTATTAAACACCAAGCAATAAAATATAGACCAGGTGGGGTCAAATTCCCTGCAACTCTCCAGGCTCCACAGGCAATGTGGCCGGTGTGATGATATGAGGACAAGCGAAGAGTCTAACAAGAGCAGAGAAAAGGGAAAGAAAGTATCAATAATGCAGCGTACACCGTACACAGCTGACAGTAAAAATGGAAAATACACTGAGAGAGAGAGGAGGGCACGCTGAAATTCTGGGCTAAGTCCCTTGTATCTACGTGGCAGAACATGAATTCATTGGTTAAATGATTTTACTTCATTGTGGCCGCTGAAACCAGTTCAAGTGTTTCAGGGCTGTTGGTGCGAGCGACCACATATGCAGAAATATCAGCGTTTTTCCAAAATGTTGTCCTTAGAAATCTCTGTATATATAAGCATACATATTAACACTGGTGTGAAAGAATCTCTGCGCACTGACATCTGCCACATGTTTACTTAATGAACACGTGACACTGGTATGTGTTGCACAAAATGTGTGGAAAGATGCCAAATTAGAATACAAACAAGGTTTTGTTTTCTTATTTTATTTTTTTTATGTTTATTCTATTTATTTGAGGTGAATCTGGAATGTCAGCTAAACACATACTGTCAGTTTCACATTTATTTCCCTCTTATTGGTGATGAACTAAAACATGCTCCATAATGGAGCCCCCTGGGAGAACAAGTGCCTCGTTCTCCCAGTGTTCCCTGCTCTCTCGTCTCTTCTTCTTCTTCTTCTTCTTCCTCTTCTTCTTCTTCTTCTTCTTCTTCTTCTTCTTCTTCTTCTTCTTCTTCTTCTTCTTCTTCTTCTTCTTCTTCTCCTTTTTTAAAATGTTATCCCTCTCTCTTTTATTAAATCCGGGGCTTCCTGTTCCTTCTTGTCCTGTCTTCCTCATCCTTCGCTTCCATCCTCTCTCACCCATGTCAGTCTTCCTCCCTCTCGCTCTTCCACCCCCCCTTCCGCCTCCCTTTGCATCGCTTGTATTGTAAACAGCTCACAAAAGCATGACAAGGTCTCTGCTCATGTTCCCCCAGTCTCCCTCTCTGTTCTCCCAGCTATTTGTTATTGTCTCCTCGCTATCGTGTGTGTTTGTCTCTATCACGCGTTCTTTATTCTGTTTTTCCTCTGCGTCAGAAAAGCAAAAGTTAATTAAATATGGAACGAGATGGAGCAACATCTCTTTAAACCATCATGTCATTAAAATGGCATCCCTGGGAGATCAGCTTAAAAGGAGTCAGAGAACAATGTCTTCTCCGTCAGATATTTATGGGCCTGGTTATGTAAACATGCTCCCTTTATTCTCTATGTATATTTCATGTAATTATCACTTTTTGTAGCGCTTCCCCCGTGAGATTCGTAGAAGCAAGAAGTTACTTGGGGAATGTCATTAGAAGAGACGATTGTTCCCGCTGCTGTGATACTGCACTGGGTAAAAGGCTACATTCCAGTCCTGGTGAAACCTTTTATCTATATTTGACTTCAACATATAACAATCATCATGTCTTGTCACAGTGTCTCTGCAGACTCAAACGCATGGCCTAGGCTCTGCAGTTGCCCATCTTCATTAAAACCAAGAAACACACCGACTGAAACATTTAACGGCATTTTCTCCTCCTTCCATGCACGCTTCTAATGTAGATACCAGGACATTCACAGATGATTTACAAATTTGCAAAAACCTTGATGCCTCGCACTAAGCCCGCCCATGTATATCCATCTGTTAGAAAAGCTGAAGATCTGGAGTGAACTGGATTCCTTCAGCAGCAGAGGCCAGTGACTGGTGCTTGAAGGCCTGGGTGCCAGCTGACGGAAGCCGCTAATTAAGAGGGCTGGGGAGCCAGTGGGGTGCCTTATGAAACAGGGGCACCTGGGTTTCACAAGAGGGGTCCAGGTATCCATCACAACTCATCTGTGTTGCACTGGGGAAGACTGAAGTCCGCTCCAGCCCTATGCCACGTAGCACTCTTTCACTCAAGTATAAATGTCAAATGCGGCTCACACAAAAGCCTTCCTCCCCCTGTACCCTCTTGCAGCTTGTTTGCCATCACAGAGGGAGATGTTATTGCATGGCATGATGAAATTGTATATGTCAAGGTGCATTTCATTCACTGCCGATGCACCTAAATGTAGATGCAGAAAAAAAACAGCTGTGTATGGACACAGTCAAATGCACATGAAAAGAAATGTGCGCACACACACACACACACACACGCTCCCACATCTGGTCTACCACAAGCGTAACTTAATGTCCCTCTCCTATCCATTGTTCGTTGAGTCTTCTTTGCTGAAGGGTCAAAATGTCTCTAAGTAATCTAACTAACTCTGACTTAAGGGACAATATAAGGTCTGCCATGAGTTCTATCATTACTGTTTTACCCACCACAGGCAGATACAGCTCTCGACCATCACTGAACCTGCCATATTGCTATCCAACCTGACCCCACAGATGCAGTAAACCTAAGTGAACCACAGTTTCGAAAGTCGACAGCAATAACCACTGCAGAATTGCTTTTAATCAACGTCTGAAATGAGGGTGACTTGAAGCGTCGCCCCATGCTGATTAAATGTAATTGTTTAATTGCCAAGTGCTGGGAACCCATCCTAAGAGGATTCCAATGGAATTATTTAATCTCTAGTCAGGAAGTACACTGCAGGAAAAAGCAGAGGGAAAAACGGAAGAACGGAAAAGGCAAAAATTAAGCAAAAATAGTCTGTTTTTCTTTTTTGAGTACCTCATGAAATATTAAACTGCGGTTTACATTTAGTTAGCTGAGAAAGGGAACAGCCTATGCGGGGGGAAGGTGTACACTAAGTGATGCTACAACTTCAAAAGAGGTCACAGTTATGACCTGTATCTGCAGACTAAAGTGGTTTGGTCTTGTCTTGGTTCACTTTTAAATTCTAACTTAACTTTAAAATACCAGCGTAGCACATTGTGTTGAAAAGAGTACTGAGTATGTGAAAATATCTTGTGTGTTTTTCCTTATGCCAAACATTACAGTGCCATCATTCAACATCTGTCACCTTGTATTGTGCATTGTGTATACTAAAGGTGTTATTCAGTTTGAAAACAAGAGCATTCAGCATTAAGTCCTCCTAACAAAGTCCTAAAGTGGAAACTCTAAGAGTTTAACTATTCAGAGATTCTCATGGGGACGTTATATAGGCCCTTTCCCCCCTCTGATCACTGACTGAGTCTCTGCTAATGGGACTCTATAAACTTAAGGGGCACAGGTGCGCTCCATTTGGGGTCACAGCTTTAAGATACATTGCTTGGGGTCACAGACGACCAACCCCCCAATAAACACATTCACGTATACACACTGAATAGGAGTTTTTCTTTTTTTAAACAAACACCTTTGCACCCGCAGATAATTAAAATCTCTCATCTGTATTTTTCATAGTGCTACCGTTCCTACACCAATTGAAGTTGCCGTGATCTCCAACACAGCCAGTCAGTAGCCACATCAGCTTGGCACACATACCATGACATTTCAATCTATCAAGAAAATCAATAGCAGTAGTCTTCCTAATATAACTGCACACAGTGCAAGCGTTCCTCACAGTGATACGGCTCTTGCTGTCGCATTTAGATACACAGGGAGTAAACCCAGGCTTGCCTTTCCGCTGATAAATGCAGTTCTGTTGTCTCCAGGGAAATGTGCTTGCATCCCTCTGGTCAAAGTGTGCTTCTGTCCCCTCACCACACCACAGGCGGAGAGGCAGTGAGGGAGGGGGAGCAGAGGCCTGTTCCCTGCAGCTGTGTCCTTATTCCCAGCACCTGACCAGGGGCCCAGATGTGCACACGGGCAACAGCAACAATTTGAGCAATGTAAGTCCCCTGTGGGACCCAGGCACCTGCAAATGTAACCCCACTATCTAACATGATGGCGTAATTACAGATCTAAAAGTCTACATCTGGAAATAACTAATTTAATCTATCAAATCAAACCTAGACTAGGGTACGATACAAAAATGGTATTGCACTCTCAGCATTTCAACTGCACATCAAACAAAAGCCACTCTGCACTTGGCACTGACCCAATTAGCCAACAGGTAGACAGCAACTACATTTAAAATGCATTTATATTGTGCATTAAGATCCTTCGCCAGTAACAAAAATGTGTGTTTTCTTTTTAATTCACTTAAAAAATGAATTTTATACATTATATTAATAGTTTCTTCTGAGCCAAGAGCACAACATTTAGGCTACTACTCTAATATTTAAAGTAACAGTTACCAAAACATATTTGGCATAACAGCACTTTATAAACTGTTTAAAATGTGTTAAAGTATCGGACATACTGTAACTGTTCAAGCTTTGCAAATGACACTAAGTGACAGTGAAAGGACTCGCTGTGAATAAATGTAAAGAGAGCACCGTCCAATTTTTATAGACCACTTATTAGGTTACATTCCTCTATTACAATTTCAATCGGTCAGGGTCCAGGTGTAAAAATACAGCACATGTTTAACTGACGATTGAAACTCAAACAATAGAGTAAAACAGTTCATGGAAACCGTGGCCAATCTCAAAGATTGACTTCACTCTGTGATGAATTGAAGCTGAACGCTGAGGCGCTGCGCACACGGGAAGCTGTAAAGGTTAATGGTGACATCTAGCGGCAGATAAGTATACATGCATCAAAGTCAATTATATTTAGTTTTTAAACATATTACTTCTCTCACATAAAGCCAAATAATTTCTGTAAACAATTTAAAAACAATGTCTTAACATTTTTAAACTGAAATCTTTACTTTTGTTTGGGTTGTTTTTCTACAGTAAAGCAAATAAGCCATGTTATGTTGTACATGGGGTGCTGCATTTGCAGACAATACTCGGTGTGTGAGAAATGTTATCTATTATTAATCTATTGTATAATAATGTTCTCCAAAAATAGAGAAATGTTAGGCTTTCATAACACATTTCATTTTACATACATTTACATTTAATGGGACGTTTTGTCACAGTACTTCTCTAATAATATCAAGTAAACAGCAGAGGGTGATAGTGATCTGTTTTACTTTAGCTGAAGCAAGGATGTCACAGTGAAGACAACACTTTTTCTGAGCATAAATCCTCAATATAATATGATAAATATAATATAATCATATAATAACATAAATTCAAGGTACAAGCTGCAAAACAAAGAGACAACATAATTGATTAAATGATATCCAGCCTGTATGGAAATCAATCAAAACAAATATCAAAATCCATAACTTTTCTTTACATGTGAAAACTGTACTAAATGATCACCACACTTTCGTTGGTATATTCAGACAGGAGAATTACTTTCATGCTTGTGATGGATGTTTATACATACCTTAGATGTGAAAACTGTAAATAACATCATACTGTACAGTACCAACCTTATACATCCAAACACTGAAATGCACAATTGACAGTCAATAATTATGATCTATGTGACAAACTATGATTCACAGTTTATCTTCATCTGCTGAAACTGTGTAATTTATGGGTTTGATTTTGAATATTGCCATCCATAGTTTTGGCACATTGTTCATCCCCATCCTTCCGTGGGTATAAGCTTGTCACTGGCCAGCACGAAGGACAGATGATAGGGGAGTAGTATGTCGCCTTGGGCAGAGAATCCTGCTAAAGGCCCTGCGGAAGCTACTGTGGCAAAGCGGATACAGGAATGGGTTAATAGCAGCGTTGAGCCACAGGAGCCAGAAGGTGACCTCGTACCAGTGATGCTGGATGCACCGCCCTCTGCAGGCAGCACGGATGATCATCAGTAGGGTGTACGGTGCCCAGCAGATGGCAAACACACACACTATGATGGCCAGGGACTTAGCAATTTTCTTATCCCTGGACAGACGGCTAGGGTGGGCAGCCCTGCTGGTTGACGGATCTAGTTTACCCAAACTGGGAGAGCCGGTCTGGGAGTGGATAGTACCTCTTACAGCCAGTTTCACCCCAACCCCCGGGTTTTGGGACAGGGAGGTACCTTTTCCCTGGGCAGAGGCGGTTTTGCCCAGTTGAAGGTGGAGCTGGGCCTCCCTGCTGTGGAGCCTCCTCCTGCGAATACTGAGGTAAATGCTGAGGTTGAAGAAAGCCACAGAGATGAAAGGGGAAAAAAACTCCAGCATGGAGGCACTCAGCAGGAAGTACCAAGAGTAATAGAACTCCGCAAAGCACTCATCCTTTGGCACGCGGCTTCTGCCCACCACCAGCTCCCAGAATATGATAGCTGGGCCATACAGGACAAAGGCTAGCACCCAGACAGCAATCATCCTGATTATGGTTTGATGAGTCATGCCCTGTCTGGCACGGTAACTTACCTAGAGTAAATATAAGCAGAAATCACATCAATATTATGAGTGATATTGTCAGTGTGGGCTCACACAATTGTATGTGTATTTTCTGCATTCTACCATTATTGTATAAATAGGGTCAAAATTACAATGTATTCTCGTAAAGTACACTTCTTTAACCGTAACAGCAAAGAGCAAAAACACAGTGTAAAAAAGTACATTTACAACTAAACATCCAGCAAAATATTACTTAAATGTTTTAAATGTAAAAATATAATGCAGGCAGAATGACCTCTGTTAGTGTAATATAATCATTTGTTCTAAAATGGGATTGTCATTCGTGATGCGTTCATGTGTAAGCATCATTTTAAAGTTGCAGCAGGTTGGGATGGAGCTAAAATACAGGAATTGTTACAAACTGTTATGTAGTATAGTCTCTAACAATGCATCATATTTTATAAGCTGAGCCATGTTTTTTATGCAAAATATGTATCTGCAAAATAGTGCTGTAATTGCTGTCAAATAAATTAAGTGGAGTAAAAAGCACAACATTTGCTTCGGTAGCAGAAAGTAGAAGTAATCAAGAAGAGTACAAGTACCCTAAATGTCTACTTAAAACATCCATTAAAGCAGTGAAAACCTGAAAACCCGGGGAGACTGATGAGCCCACAACTGAGAATTGTGCAATATAATTATCAAGCTAATAACATTGAAACATATCTTTTGACAGATACATCATTATCTTCTTGGGAAATAACATAACATTTTGGTGGAGAAATGGAACATATGAACTTTCCAACATCCTGACATCATGCACTGCAGAAAAGTGTATGAAATAGTGCTAAGTCAATGGCGCACCTCTCATGACCACTTGTCTCAATTAGTGTCACATCCTATGTCCCTGTTCACATTCTTGTTCAGCGGGCAGCGTACTTTACACCCTCTCCAGCTGCTCTGAATTTATGCCCCTGTTCTGAATGACAAAACATGATCTGCAGCTCCTCTTCAAAGAAGATGGAAAATGGTTCCACTTATGTTTGTATAAATTAATTGGTATACAGTAATTCTTGCCCCTGCTTCATGTGGCGATGTTGCACTCAATGGACAAGGATCAGGTATGCTCATAAATCCAATCTGACATGTTGCACATCTTTTTAAATTGTTAGATTCCTCCTGAGAGCTTCTAGGGGTTAATCTTAGCTCACTTTAATCATAATCATAATTAAAATAAGATTTTGTCTAATGCTGTGCAGTTAGCATTTTGTTCGGTCTAATATATGCATCTAATCTGATTCCATCTTTTATTTCAAAAGACAAACTTTGTCCTGTGGCTGTTGATGATCCTTTGTCTTTCAATGTTCAGAGAGAAATGCTTTTAGGAAAAGGCTGCTTGGCAGCCAATGGCCTGTTTCTGCTGTGATTGATCTCTCCAGGTTGGAAGGACCATGGCACGGAGGAGGATCGCTATGATCAAAGCTAGCTAATTAAAGAAGAGGCTCTCTCTCTCTGGTGTTATTTGTATTCATTGCTCTGATGTTAAGTGTTTGCTTGTGAAAGGCAACATAACACTCTCTTTGTGCCCTATGCCAAGCCTCATCCCACCTTCGAGTTAACACACACGTGCATAGTATGGAGTCAGTCAACTAATGCACAGACAAGCCCCAACGAGAGGTTCAATGGGCCTAAAAGCTGCAGAGGTTTAAAAATGTTTAGAAAGATGCGTGCCAAGAAGGGCAGAAAATAGAAAATGGACATGACTGATGCTGTACCAATGTATTTCAGAAAGTGAAAGCAGTAGAACATAGTTGCACGGACATAAATTCAACTATTTGAACTTGCTAAAGTGTAAATTAAAAGTATTTTAAGGCACAATAAGTAGGATTTGTCGATTGCAGTTTGTAAACATGACATTGGATGTTGGCCCTTCCTCCCCAGCTCAACGAGAGTTACGGTGCTCGCCAGCGAGTGAAAACTCAGCCCAGATTCAGTCTCGTTTTGGAACAAGCTTTTTGTCCGTTTGGTATTTCGCCTGCTATATTTGCATTTTCTTGGCAATGTGCCATTTTCATAGCTTCCTCTTGGATGCATACTTACAATCTGGCATCTGGTCGCTACATTTGTATAGAGGTTGATGCCCAGAAAGATCCTAAACACAACTAAATAAAAAATAAAAAAGAGAAAATACAGGTAGAGGGCAGAATCTCTGCCGATACAGACACCGCCACACACTTCGAGTGGTTCATAATTGACGATTGAGAGGGATTTCATCTATAGTCTATACATTGTTTTTAGGAATATGCTGCATAATATACCTTTAATAAGATCTTTTCTGCCTTACTTAGTGCGCTGCTTCCTGAATTATGGAGAATGGTTGAGAAGGATTATCTTTGTATGAATCACTACCTTTTTGCTTTTTAGGAAAATCCTTCTCATTGTGCCTTTAAATTAAGTTATAGAATGTTAGACTATTGAATTCCTGCATGTTTTCTAAAGCCTAGTCTTTCCCAAAGTCGAAATGTGACTTTTTTTTATCTTCATCATGGGGAAGGGCTATAATTAGTGGTGGCACTGGGCCTGAATGGGTCAGGAATGATTAACCTCTGCAGATGGGCACTTTTGGGAGAATGAGGTGGCACTGCCCCTACCAATGACCTGGGAGACTCACCAGTCAGAAATTAAGCCACAGACCACAAGCAGTAAACATTTATATAGCTAAAAAGGAACGGGCTCCTCAACATTTAACATTACACTTTAAACCCTTTAATCAAATACAAAATTGTTTATTTCTGTCTCAGTGGAAACCGAGAGGGGAAATGATTCTGAGCAAGTTTAGAATTCGCTCAAAAAATAAATCAGGTTTACCGTTATGACATCATTTCAGATAGTTTTACAAATATGACAGGTTAGTGTGCTATGAGTCATAATCCTAAATTCCCATTGATGGCTGTGTGCAATACCGATGTGAGGCACAGGATATTCGACTCACTGCTCTGGTGACTGACAGGAAGCGGTCGTAGCTGATGAGGACAATGTTGAAGACAGACGCAGAACAAAGGAGGTAGTCCATGACCAGCCACAGCTTGCACAGTCCCTGGCCCAGTGTCCACCTGCCTGTGAGGATGTAAGGCATGTAGACTGGGATGCAGAATGCCCCTACAGAAAACATTGGAAATCATTTGAAAGTTATGTGCATTCATAAATGCTAAATAAGTTGGCTGCAGTAAAGTATTACAGTATAAGTTTGACCATAAAATACATGTTTACCTAACTTTAAAGAAGGAAGGAAGGTACGATTATAAAATGATTGCTTGTGTACAACAATTAAGAAATGTCATTGCCAAATAAGGAAGGAAAGAAAGCAAAATAAATACAAATGTTTCAAGCACTGCAAATATATGTATTGTTGATGCCATCAATTGAACTAATTAGCAGCTGGCTAATTTATGAATGTAGACCTACTCAGCTACTCATTAGTACGCATCTAGAGTACAGGAAGGTTGACAGGCATACACAGGAGCATCAATTTGAGAATGTCAAAGCTTCACCTGTCATATATCCGCATGCTTTATATGTCAAAGCGCATGGAAATGGAAATATGACAGGAAAAGCACATTCGTCGTTTGCATTCAACTTAAACCCTATATCCAGGGTTTTTAAAAAACACTACACGGTTTGACTTACCTACAAGAAAATCTGATATTGCCAAATTCAGGAAGTAGTAATTACATTGTGTCCTTAAACTCTTGTCCACTTTAAAAGCCAAAATGACCAGTGCGTTACCCAACACTATTACAACGACCAAAGTCACCATCATCACCATTAAAATTACAAACATGGGTCCTGAAAACACGAAGCTGGTCTGGACTCTCGTTGAGGTGTTGTCAAAATAGTCGCGACTGGAGTTAAAATCAGTTTGTTCCACCATAGTCCTGATATGATGGTGGACGCTGCTGTCGTTAAATCCTCAATAGACCAGCGCTGATAATAATAATAAGTCAGCAACAGGTGCCAGGCGAGTGTACACTGCATCCAACACCCCCATGTATGCTCTAAAAGCTACGATTTCCTCTTCAAACTGAGCACATTGTTCAAGAAAATCCACGAGAGAGCGCACAACGCACTTCACAAAACGCTGTTTGGAGACCTGGTGAATTACGCATCTGCCATCAATGCCTTAAAGTAAGGTAAAGCCTTCCTGTAATGAGATTACTTCTCCGAGAAAATGATAGTTTTTGTTATTACACATCGTATGTAATGTCAGATTATGATTTTAAAGTAATTCCAGCCACTGACACGATCTGTATAGTATTATGAATTGGCATGAAGATTTATACAATAGAAACACCATAGAAAGTGTCGTTCTCTTCACTAATGCAGTTACCTGTCATATCAAAGAAACAGTGCGATAGAAAGAGGTTTTGGAAGCTGATGTTTGAAACCTGATATCTTTATAATGTGTAAAACTGGTTATGGCACTTTAAAGTAATTAGGCTGAAGTCAAATAGTCAATGTCTATATTTATTTCCCTCCATGCTGTGAATCAGCAGAGTAAATCCACATGATTATTAGTCCCCAGTCAATTTCTTCCCTGCCAATATCCATTCCTAGAAACCTCATATTATATTCTCAGACACACACAATTAGATTGCATGTACACCACCACTCAAGCAACCTGGCCATTTTGGTTGTTGCCTGAAATGAGCATTATGTGGGTGTCAAGGATATACTACAGAACATGAATATGGACAAGTGCTGAAGGCATGATAAAGTCAACTGTGATGACCCTTATCTCATCCCGCACTGTACAGGGTATGAAGGGCATTACCTTCCAGTTATAAACAATGAAATATGTGCAGACTTTTATTTTATTTTGGCTTCATTGGCATATCTGTGCATCTTCCATTGTCTGTCTGTTCATCAAAGTTGTCATTTTCAAGGTCAACAGAGACATTTATTCCCAAAAATAAATGTTATATTTTGCCAGTACCTTCAATCTGACTGACATGAAAAACTGTGCAAGCCAGCAACAGCGAGGGGGAGGCACACGTACCAGGAGTCTCTTACTGAAACTCTCATCAACACGCCTTGTGAGATTAACAGTTTTACCAGTCGTAATTAAATATTTATCACGCTTGCCTATGGCACCACAAAAACCTCTAGTATGTGGGAATATGTGTATATTTCATGTACCCATTTAGAAAGTTGGGCGTGTATAACCTCCCAGTAGCACATGGTGGAAGAAGCTGTAGGCTTTATTTGCATTCTGATACTATCCTTTCAGTCCCCCAGCTGTGGTCCAAGAGAAATGAGAAACACTAGAGAACAGTAGAAGTGACTGACGGAGCCCAGCTTGAATTACTGTTATTTTCTCACAAATGGAGCCACCACAATATCTCAGAGTTAGTCATGTCACAGTTGCAACAGAGGAACCAGTTCAGGCAAAGGCATACAGCAAGTGTAGGCGTTTCAAAGCAGATCCACCAGTCTGGTTTACAATAAGCCCAATTAAAGTGCAATCTGCTTTTTAGAAATTTGACCACAACTGCTCTTTCAGATTCTCTTTATTAGGTGATTGGCAATCTTTATTGTTCGTTCTGACAAAAGATACATGATTCAGTGCTTTATCATGTGAGAAATTCGTTACAATGTATAGACAGGATGTTGTGTTAGTGATGATGGCTGATGGAAAATCAATGTACAGAAAATGGGTTTTATTAAAGGCAAATGTTAGAACACTTCTTCATTTGGTAATGGTTGTTAAAGGGCTTATCAAATTATTTTTTCAGTGGTCTTAACAAACAACGAAGGCTCAATGGATGGAAACTCACCCTGTGCCGTTATGGAAACCAATGCACATAGAGATTTACACCAGTACTATACTATTGCTTTCCAGAGTCAGAGTCACACAAAAACTCTTCATGATCATTAAAACACTGACATTAATATTGCTCTTGATTTTATTTGCCTCTACCAGACTAAAAATAAATAATACATGCCATAATACAAAGATCATGCAGGTGTCTCAACCAACCCAACATTAATAGTAGATCATTACTCCAAAGGTCATGCTTGAGGTGATCTTGAAACCATACTGAGTGGTACGGTGAAATATTGGGAATCTACACAGCCCATGGTGTATTTATTCTAATATAATTAAGATTTGCCTTTGTAAAACACTTATAAACTACTGCATACATATTCAACAGAATTCAGGGAAAGTGTGTCAGGGAAGCAATGAATTTGATAGGTACATTGCCGCTGGATTTGGAAATCCAAGTGGGGCGACTCATCTGAAAATGGAGGGCACTCAGAAACACAGCAGTGCCACAGAGGGTACACAGAGGCTCTAGTGTTGCTGATTATACTATGCCCTGCTGTGGCTCTCCATTACTCTAGTACTCAAGTGTTTGTGTTTGGATGCTGGGCTGGAGTACTGATGCTAACATACTGTAACAGTATGCCTATCCACAGTAATCACAACTTCAGTTAAGCGTTAACATGTACAGTGCACATCCTGATTCTCCTTTTCAACCTCAGTGGAAGCAGTTCTGCCAAGACTATATTCATCATTCTATGTACAATATGTTACAAATTAGTAAAACCTAGGTAGATACTGTATTGTATGATACATATTAAAATCTACTGCATACTAGTTTATGTCTATATATGATATTGTAAACCAATAATATATTATTGATTAGCCTTAGAAATACATATATATTTGATAATACTAAAGACTGCAAACACCCAGTCCTGACATCCAAACAAATAATCAAATACAATGATTGAGATTAAAAACCCACTAAAATTAAATGCCTTTTTTCAATGTTGGTCCTCGTCAGAGAGAGAGGGTGAAATGACCTTCAAGTCAGGCAAGACAGGTGAAAAACAAAGCTACAAAACAGACTTCAAATGGATTATTTATCAACCATGCTTACTGTATGGCAATCTCTGATAAATACTGAATTTGTTGACTAAGTAACCAGGAACTGCACTGTTTTCAATTCATCATACTATACAGATCGTGTCAGTGGCTGGAATTACTTTAAAATCATAATCTGACGTTACATACAATGTGCGATAACAAAAACTATAATTTGCTCGGAGAAGTGATCTCATTACGGGAAGGCTTTACCTTAGGCATTGATGGCAGATGCGTAATTCATCAGGTGTCCAAACAGCGTTTTGTGAAGTGCGTTATCTCGTGGATTTTCTTGAACACTGTGCTCAGTTTGAAGACCTATTTTGGCTGATGGGAAAACAACTTTAAAAAAAAAAAACATACCAAAACTAGAAGTCTACCTTTAGCAATGGATGTTGAGCAGGGTCGGACTTACAGTTTTGATTCACATACTGTTTATGAGCTTAACTAGCTGACTGTAGTTTATTTGAATAATTCTAATTTCCACTGTAAATGCATGATTCCAGGTTGTCTATTAGATTTGAATTTGGATCATTTTGATAATACAATTTTAGTATTTGGTCCATCAAGCCTCTTAAAATC